>NC_054544.1:384979-452479 GCF_017654505.1 Polyodon spathula
TGGTCTGGCTGCTGTCCTTCAATATGACAAACTCCTATCAGTTGTGAGGGATGCAATTCCTCATTATAAATCAGAGGATTTATTATTTTAATGTGTGATGTTTTGTTTTAAATGCAACTTTTTACTCTCCCTTTGCTACATTGAATCTCTTGAGCTCCGCTGGGCTGTGTGGTCAGTTTGAATCTCTTGAGCTCCACTGGGTTGTGTGGTCAGTTTGAATCTCTTGAGCTCCACTGGGCTGTGCGGTCAGTTTGAATCTCTTGAGGTCCGCTGGGCTGTGTGGTCAGTTTGAATCTCTTGAGTCAGTTTGAATCTCCGCTGGGCTGCGCGGTCAGTTTGAATCTCCTGAGCTCCACTGGGTTGTGTGGTCAGTTTGAATCTCTTGAGCTCCGCTGGGCTGCGCGGTCAGTTTGAATCTCTTGAGCTCCACTGGGCTGCGCGGTCAGTTTGAATCTCTTGAGCTCCGCTGGGCTGCGCAGGGAATCTCTTGCTCCGCCGGGCTGCGCGGTCAGTTTGAATCTCTTGAGCTCCACCGGGCTGCGCGGTCAGTTTGAATCTCTTGAGCTCCGCCGGGCTGCGCGGTCAGTTTGAATCTCTTGAGCTCCACTGGGCTGCGCGGTCAGTTTGAATCTCCTGAGCTCCACTGGGTTGTGTGGTCAGTTTGAATCTCTTGAGCTCCACTGGGTTGTGTGGTCAGTTTGAATCTCTTGAGGTCTGCCGGGCTGCGCGGTCAGTTTGAATCTCTTGAGCTCCACCGGGCTGCGCGGTCAGTTTGAATCTCTTGAGCTCTGCTGGGCTGTGTGGTCAGTTTGAATCTCTTGAGCTCCGCTGGGCTGTGTGGTCACTGTTATTGCACAGTGCATTTTGGTTCTCCGTCTGGGCTGTGTGCCGTTCACTGTTATAGCACAGTGCATTCCAAGTGTTCGTTTCGAGCAGAACCGACATTTTAAGGCTCTTCCAGTAAAAGCTTCTCTTATTTTAGTGTAACTTGATTTCTTCTTTTAGAACCAGATACGTAACAGCCCCTTCAGCATAAAATGATTGGGGAGCCTCCCCCTCGGTAAGGTTCCACTATCAAGTCTTGGAGATGTTCAGACTGTACATAAGAACATAAGAACATGTTTACAAACGAGAGGAGGCCATTCGGCCCATCTTGCTTGTTTGGTTGTAGTAGTATTGATCCCAAAAATCTCTTTGAGCTTCAACCACTGGGGGTTGATTCCAGACCCTCACAATTCTCTGGTCAGTGTCTCCTATTTTCTGAATCTCTTGAGTCCTTGTTTCTTTTTTCAGGCTGAAAAAGTCCCCGGACACTGTCAATACCTTTTAGAATTTTGAATGCTTGAATTAGGTCAGTTTGAATCTCTTGAGCTCCACTGGGGCACTCTTTCTGCAGCAATATCTTTTTTGTAGCGAGGTCAGAACTGCACACAATTTGAATCTCTTGAGCTCTTGATTTAAATTCAACACTTTTCACTGGGCCTTTTTTATGTGTGGTCAGTTTGAATCTCTTGATGCTACACCGCCTGGGCTGAATGACCTTTGGCTGCACTGTCCTATTGCACAGTTTGCAGAATTTCCATTAAGATTAGGAATTCGACCTTACTTCAGCAGAACCGACATTTTAAGTACTTTCTGTTTTCTACATGTTAACCACTCCCTAATCCATGTACATGTGTTTCCTTGAATCCCAACTGCGTTCAGTTTGAGAATTAATCTTTTGTGCGGGACTTTGTCAAAAGCTTTCTGGAAATCTAAATAAACCATGTCATATGCTTTGCAATTATCCATTATCGATTTTGCATCCTCAAAAAAATCAAGCAATGTTAGTTAGGCACGATCTCCCTTTCCTAAAACCATGTTGACTGTCTCCCAGTACCCTGTTACCATATAGGTAATTTTCCATTTTGGCTCTTATTATAGTTTCCATAAGTTTGCATATAATAGAAGTCAGGCTTACTGGTCTGTAGTTACCTGGTTCAGTTTTGTTTCCCTTTTTGTGGATCGGTATTACGTTTGCAATTTTCCAGTCTGTCGGTACAACCCCTGTGTCAAGAGACTGTTGCATGATCTTGGTTAGCGGTTTGTAAATAACTTCTTTCATTTCTTTGAGTACTATTGGGAGGATCTCATCCGGCCCAGGGGATTTGTTTATTTTAAGAGCTCCTAGTCCCTTAGTTATGCTAAAGTTATTTAAAACTGGATAGGAACTGGATGACATGTGGGGCATGTTGTCAGTATCTTCCTTTGTACCTCCCTCTCTTTTAATAACAATAAATAAAAAAGTCAGTAACCTGTGGTATATTGTTATAATTGGTAAGCCAGGGCTAGACATTTATTAAAAAAATCTAATTAATGATTGGGTTATACCCTCACTCCTTCATTCCCTTGCTGCGTCGGTGTTAATAGAACGATGCCACATGACAGAGCAGGTGCGTGATTCTCACTGCGGTAGCATTGCTGAACTCCACACTGAAGGCCCTGTGCCTCCTATGCAATTGATTTGGTGGTAGTGTTAGATAATAATATAAAGTGATCTAGACTGTAATCACTGCCTTTTAGACACTGGGGATTTTTTTGGTACTCTGTATTTTTGTATATTGTACATTGTAAAGAATAATAAAACAGAACCGTGATGCCAGCTGAAGTATGTATGGTGTTGTGTTGTGTTCATGTTCCAAGTATTCTACAGGACTGCTGTAGAAAAAACAAGACAGGTATGAACCTAATGCGTTTTGGATACCCTAATTCTAACCCAACTCCAACCCTAACTCTACAGAGAGCCCTAGTTCTTCATATTGGTGATCAGAATCAGTTCTTCTAAGTTTTTGTCAATAATAGAAGTAAAGTCTTGTGTAAGAGAAGCCCCCCTCGTGCAGTTGGAGTAAGAGCTGTTTGTTTTGTGCACACAGGTGGAATCGTGACCAGTCTGTAGCGTTGATTGCTGGAGTTCTGTTTCTACAGGCTCCACAGATACACAACAGCATTTCTATTCTGTACAGCGAGTTGTTTGGTTTCTGTTTACCTGCAGTTGGGTGTACATTGTAGGTCTTTGGAAGGAGATAGAACATGAATGTCAAAAGAAAATCTAAAGCAAAAACCTTTATTTATACAGAATAGCTCATTCCTATTGAATGCAGTCTCTGTCAGCTCATCTTGAAATGAATCCACTGCAGAGGTGAGTGCTTCATCAGAGATGAGCATAAACCAGGTACCAAGACAATGAGTTGTGACAAGAACTTGAACAATGAAGCCCTTTCTCCCAAATGTCTTGACTGTGCTGGAAGATAAGAATGAATGAATCAGGAATTCCAGTAAAATGAGAACTCAAGTTATCCAAACAAATACTGAGGAGTGTGCTCAATAAACATGCAGAGAGGGAGGGTTATCAGTCTCATTGAGGTCTTGAAAGTCGGAGCTATTCCTGCAGCAGTGAACACGGGCCAGCGAACCCAGCGCAGAGCTGTTCCTGCAGCAGAGGACACGGGCCAGCGGACCCAGCGCAGAGCTGTTCCTGCAGGAGCGAACCCGGGCCAGTGAACCCAACGCAGAGCTGTTCCTGCAGGAGTGAACACGGGCCAGCGAACCCAGCGCAGAGCTGTTCCTGCAGGAGTGAACACGGGCCAGCGAACCCAGCGCAGAGCTGTTCCTACAGGAGTGAACACGGGCCAGCGAACCCAGCGCAGAGCTGTTCCTGCACGAGTGAACACGGGCCAGCGAACCCAGCGCAGAGCTGTTCCTGCAGGAGCGGACACGCGCTAGCGCTGGCTGAGAGGAAACCTGCAGAGGCTTCAGTCCTACACTCTGCAGGCCTTTTTCAAAATATTTCCTTTTATTTTTAAGAATGAATATGTCCTTTGTGATTTATTAACATCTTTAGCCTCATAGCCATAGAAATATGATTTCACCTTTTGAGTTATCACAGAGTGCAACTGGATGTTGTATTAAAAGAAGTTACATAATCATCATCATCATCAATAATAATAATAATAATAATAATAATACTGGTCATTTTTTTATCTAGGGGGTGAACTATGCATCAAAAACTGTAGCTGGAGAGTAACTTACATGTTTTTAAAACCACCTAAATAAGAAAACCAATGCAAATGACATTATTGCCTAGTTTTCAAATATGATTCTGGTTGGCATACTGAGAACACATCTCAGAAAATGTCAGTATGTCAATGTGGTTATTTCCCCCAAAAAATAATCAAACGAAACAAAGTTTAAAAAAACAACTAGCTAAAAAAAAAAAAAAAAAAAAAAAAAAAAAAAAAATACCCCAAACCCTTGCTATAATTTAAAATCATGTACCAAATGTTAACCTGGTTTAAACTGGAACAAGTGCTTTTATTTTTTCACTCTGCATGCTCAAAAAACAGAATCCATTTTCTTAATGTTATTATCAAGGTGCATATTTAGAATTAGCTAAAGGTCTTAATGAGAATCTGTGCGGAGCATGCAGTGGGTAAAGCAGAACGATCGGTCTGTACAGGCAGTGATGAATGGGGCAGCGCATTACGAGAGTCTGCACAGGCAGTGATGAATGGGGCAGCGCATTACGAGAGTCTGCACAGGCAGTGATGAATGGGGCAGCGCATTACGAGAGTCTGCACAGGCA
Source organism: Polyodon spathula (assembly GCF_017654505.1). NCBI lineage: Eukaryota > Metazoa > Chordata > Actinopteri > Acipenseriformes > Polyodontidae > Polyodon > Polyodon spathula. The sequence continues at coordinate 389,601 of NC_054544.1, forward strand.
GTGATGAATGGGGCAGCGCATTACGAGAGTCTGCACAGGCAGTGATGAATGGGGCAGCGCATCACGAGAGTCTGCACAGGCAGTGATGAATGGGGCAGCGCATTACGAGAGTCTGCACAGGCAGTGATGAATGGGGCAGCGCATTACGAGAGTCTGCACAGGCAGTGATGAATGGGGCAGCGCATTACGAGAGTCTGCACAGGCAGTGATGAATGGGGCAGCGCATTACGAGAGTCTGCACAGGCAGTGATGAATGGGGCAGCGCATTACGAGAGTCTGCACAGGCAGTGATGAATGGGGCAGCGCATTACGAGAGTCTGCACAGGCAGTGATGAATGGGGCAGCGCATTACGAGAGTCTGCACAGGCAGTGATGAATGGGGCAGCGCATTACGAGAGTCTGCACAGGCAGTGATGAATGGGGCAGCGCATTACGAGAGTCTGCACAGGCAGTGATGAATGGGGCAGCGCATTACGAGAGTCTGCACAGGCAGTGATGAATGGGGCAGCGCATTACGAGAGTCTGCACAGGCAGTGATGAATGGGGCAGCGCATTACGAGAGTCTGCACAGGCAGTGATGAATGGGGCAGCGCATTACGAGAGTCTGCACAGGCAGTGATGAATGGGGCAGCGCATTACGAGAGTCTGCACAGGCAGTGATGAATGGGGCAGCGCATTACGAGAGTCTGCACAGGCAGTGATGAATGGGGCAGCGCATTACGAGAGTCTGCACAGGCAGTGATGAATGGGGCAGCGCATTACGAGAGTCTGCACAGGCAGTGATGAATGGGGCAGCGCATTACGAGAGTCTGCACAGGCAGTGATGAATGGGGCAGCGCATTACGAGAGTCTGCACAGGCAGTGATGAATGGGGCAGCGCATTACGAGATCTGCACAGGCAGATGAATCGAGAGTCTGCACAGGCAGTGATGAATGGGGCAGCGCATTACGAGAGTCTGCACAGGCAGTGATGAATGGGGCAGCGCATCACGAGAGTCTGCACAGGCAGTGATGAATGGGGCAGCGCATCACGAGAGTCTGCACAGGCAGTGATGAATGGGGCAGCGCATTACGAGAGTCTGCACAGGCAGTGATGAATGGGGCAGCGCATTACGAGAGTCTGCACAGGCAGTGATGAATGGGGCAGCGCATTACGAGAGTCTGCACAGGCAGTGATGAATGGGGCAGCGCATTACGAGAGTCTGCACAGGCAGTGATGAATGGGGCAGCGCATTACGAGAGTCTGCACAGGCAGTGATGAATGGGGCAGCGCATTACGAGAGTCTGCACAGGCAGTGATGAATGGGGCAGCGCATTACGAGAGTCTGCACAGGCAGCGCATTACGAGAGTCTGCACAGGCAGTGATGAATGGGGCAGCGCAGTCTGCACAGGCAGTGATGAATGGGGCAGCGCATTACGAGGCAGTGGGGCAGCGCATCACGAGAGTCTGCACAGGCAGTGATGAATGGGGCAGCGCATTACGAGAGTCTGCACAGGCAGTGATGAATGGGGCAGCGCATTACGAGAGTCTGCACAGGCAGTGATGAATGGGGCAGCGCATTACGAGAGTCTGCACAGGCAGTGATGAATGGGGCAGCGCATTACGAGAGTCTGCACAGGCAGTGATGAATGGGGCAGCGCATTACGAGAGTCTGCACAGGCAGTGATGAATGGGGCAGCGCATTACGAGAGTCTGCACAGGCAGTGATGAATGGGGCAGCGAGTCTGCACAGGCAGTGATGAATGGGGCAGCGCATTACGAGAGTCTGCACAGGCAGTGATGAATCACGAGAGTCTGCACAGGCAGTTATGAATGGGGCAGCGCATTACGAGAGTCTGCACAGGCAGTGATGAATGGGGTAGTGCATTTAGGAGATTCACCTTAAATGACAAAGGCATGCAAATACCAGGAGCCACTCCCTCATTTGAGCCAGGCAAGAGGCTAACGGACCAGGTAGGGTTTAAAATGACATTTAAAACATACCCTGGGCATACTTTTTTCATGTTTATCACTTAAAGAATCAAATGCAAATATAAAGACACAATCTCCATCGTTCATATGTTAGGTGAAAGCTGATTGTAACTCTTTCTGCTTGAGTGAATAAGCATGTTGCAATGCCAGCGTTCTTCATGCACAGAATATCAAAAGGCCTGTTTGAGGAAAGCATGGGATGCAGCAAGTCAGTTAATTCCACCCAAATTCACATCCCAATATACAGTATATGGAAGACAGTGACGTTGGCAAAATAATATTGAGTAGAACAGAAAGTCACGTCACGTGCTTACGACCGCTTTTGCTTCGATGTCATTTTCTTATCAACTTACCCTGAAAGCACAGCGTCAGTTTCATTGATTCAATAGTGGCAAGAGTTCCACTAAAAGCTTTTTTTTTTTGTTTAATCATAAATGGTACATGACAGCAACAACAGAAATGTATCACAAAAAAAGGCAAATCATGAAGTTGCAAATAAATGAATGTTACATAGAAGGCATATAGATTGAAACATTTTCAACAACAAACACATAGTAAACGTAAGCACAGAACACAGTTTGCAGGATTGGAAAGAGCCCATTGCCCAGCTCTGGCACAGTCCAGATTCCAGGTAAACGATCACCAGCTGCATTACAGGCAACCAGCTCTCTGTTATAGTGAATCCTGGAATAGCACAAACTGCAATGCAATGGGAGTCTGTTGTCATTCCTGGTTGAATAGCAGCCTAAACCCATACAGTGATTGTTCTCTAGCATTAGTAACCTATACAGTTAAAAGCCCATGTCTATACAGCTTTACAAAGAAAACCTTTAGAAGTCATGACACCAAATAAATACTTTACATGCTAAACTGTCTACACCTCAAAACAAGACCAAAAGGAAGGTAAGAAAACCAGTAAGAATGTAAGCTTTAAAAGGCAAGTCGGGCACGTCTTCATGGCAGAAAGCTAGCACAGTTTGGAGGTATGAAGCAATTTTATTGAAACCCTTCGATTTGTGACAGGCGCTTTCATTGGTGTGGTAGAGTTCTGTTTGATTTATACGCTGTAAAGACAAGACACAGAGAACCTACAGTCTCAAAGGGTCTAAATAATACGTTACATTCGCAACTGCAGCTTTTCAGCAATGTAAGGCCTTTATGGGTTTTTTTGAGCCAGTGAGGTGCCCTTTATTAAAATAAAAACTGTCAAAAAAATGAGTAAATAACAAACAAACAGATACCCAATAATGTTCTCAGATTTGTAGCATTTAACATTAAAAGCACAGAAACGCAGCTTCCCAACAGCAGAGCTGTGACGTCTCATTTTATTGGGAAGCTGGCTCCAAGCTGTTTGCCAGGTTTCACAGCTCGGTAATTTCCCCCCCGTTGCTCCCATAATGCAAAAGCCTCCGTCAGTAATTCTGTAACCAGCCTGGGTCAGCATTTTAGAAACTGCCATCAGTCACTTTTCTTAACTAATATGTGTAAATGTGGGCACGATGACAAATGATCCACTTAGTGAATGGAATTGGGCTTCACAATGACTCACCACTGCACTGCGGATTAATGGGATCCTGGTGTTAACGTTATTTTTTTTTTACCCTGTGTTTCAGTGCAGCCAAAGAAATGTATTTATTTCAACAGATTCCCTTGTATTTGTAATTATGTTTAGCCAGGGAGAACAATGCATAAAATGCACTTCATTTTAGTTCAGTAGCAATGCAAGTCTATTCAAATACTTGCAATGTTGGTCAAAATGCAATTATTATGAAACTGTAAAATGCAGATTCCATTCTAGCACAAGCCTAACTCTTCCTTAGGTACGAGTGATTAAGGTTTTTTAAATCCAGTAAAATGACAGGTTCAATGTGACCGACTGCGCTGCTATGAAAGGTCAGATACATCTCGTGTCAAGACTGGATTGACATCAGACATCAAGCAAAGAAGCAACAGAGATGATTTAACAATGCAACGCTCAACCTGCAGAGTGGACATTACTTCACACAAATATAGAGATGAAAGCTTTTAGCAATGCTCTCATACTGCCCCACACTGTGGCTTCAGATATACTGAAATCATTAAACAAACTAAAAAAAAGCAGTCAAATGATAAATAATAAATAAAATTAAAACAAAAACACACACAGATAAAAAGTGTCTCCTCACTCAATGCTACCACCAAGTGAATGACAGTACACTTCCCTTTTAACAGGACAAGTGAGTAGGGAATCTGTGATACAATAAAGAACGACTTCTACTGTAAACGAGCGATTCTTAAACCTAGGCCTGAGATTAAAATCTTATCTTAAATGAGCGAGGTTCAGTCCCACGTCCTGCACTGTACACGTCCACACAATAAAGTGACTGCAGGAATGATCCCATCATACTGGATGTGTTCTAGAAATGAAGCCATCCTCAGTAAGCAGAACTACCGAACCCTAAAAACAAATGACAAATAGATTCCTCACCTGGAATTATAAAATACACTGCTATACTTTTTTTTTTTTTTTTTTTTAGGTTTCTAACCAAAAGGAATCTCTGAATTCTGCATAAAACCAACCAGTACTGTTTAAATGAGCTAATCTAAACCTAGCATTTAAAAACAAAAAGGATAAAGTCAGGAGAAGCTGGCAGAGAGGTATGCTGCAAATGAAATAAAAACTCAGTGCAAGATCACTTCATCAGCCTCTCTGACAGGTGGATTTCCCCTTCCCTGGTTGGAATCATTTCTTTAACTCTCAGGACATACCCGTTTTGTTTCCAATTGAACCAAAATCACCTGCCTTTTTTATTTTTATAAATTACACCTCGTTAATGAAACACCTTCGGCGTGTTTAATACGGTTCTTGAACAGGATCATCTGTTGTTTCAATTCCTTTGTGCTTTGCAGCTCTTTCCAGAGCGTCTCGCAGAGAGTACAGCGAATGGTTTGACAGAAACCAGAGGACTGCACAAATCTGAGTGCAACAACAGTCCAGCATCAGTGTTATCTGTGCCGATTTGCATTTCGCTGCCACTTGGGATCTTTCATTACGAGCGTGGAGCGACACAACCAGAACCCAACAATCAGTCACACAGGCAAGGCTAGCATCCGAGACCAGCCCACTCTCACCAGTGTAGCTGAGGTCTCTAGACCAGGACATGTCCACTCTCACCAGTGTAGCCCAGGCCTCTAGACCAGAACATGTCCACTCTCACCAGTGTAGCCCAGGCCTCTAGACCACATGTCCACTCTCACCAGTGTAGCCCAGGCCTCTAGACCAGTACATGTCCACTCTCACCAGTGTAGCCCAGGCCTCTAGACCAGGACATGTCCACTCTCACCAGTGTAGCCGAGGCCTCTAGACCAGTACATGTCCACTCTCACCAGTGTAGCAGAGGCCTCTAGACCAGGACATGTCCACTCTCACCAGTGTAGCCGAGGCCTCTAGACCAGTACATGTCCACTCTCACCAGTGTAGCAGAGGCCTCTAGACCAGAACATGATCACTGTCACCAGTGTAGCCAAGGCCTCTAGACCAGTACATGTCCACTCTCACCAGTGTAGCAGAGGCCTCTAGACCAGTACATGTCCACTCTCACCAGTGTAGCAGAGGCCTCTAGACCAGTACATGTCCACTCTCACCAGTGTAGCCAAGGCCTCTAGACCAGTACATGTCCACTCTCACCAGTGTAACCCAGGGCTCTACAGTGGCTTCATTGTCCCTGTAGTTAATAACACAGTTCTGCCCTTCACTAAAACATGACCCAGGGGAGCAGCAATGGAGACCATGGGGTTTTAACAGAATTTGCTCTATTTATATAGTAAATGACACTCATTCTTGCAGCCAGACATCTTAAGTCTTGAAAAAAGGATAAATACATTGATTAATCTACCTGTTGCTGAAACCAACTCAAACTAACATATTTATTCCACTTACATTAAATGTCTGGTAAGGGTTTTTATATATATATTTTTTTTACAAATGCCTAATGGATAAGGAAAGTGTACCACTACTATTTATACATAAACATTAATGGTACACTTTAATACAGATTCAGCAAATGCATTCAAACTGAGTTTTCTTTTACTTAAACAGTAATAAACTTTAATTAACTTTAATGTCATATTTTTTAAGAAACAAAACTAAACATTTACAATAGACAAAGTGATGAGATGATGAGCACTAGTGTTTCATGGGACTCGGAGGAGTGGTCAATCAAACATGTCCCGTGGAATTCTCCCAAACGTTCCGTATTGTGAAGCTTTGCAGCTGTGCACTCTCTCTATAAATCGGACACGCACACAAAGACAAGTCATGAGGATACAGTTACACTTGCCAAATCCCTGATGTTTTAAAATGTTTAACACAATCTCACCAAATTCAGCAGGGGCAGCATCTGAACCACGGCACATCGGGCTGTGTTCAAACAAATTCACTGTTTAACTTTAAAGATTATCAATGCAATTGGAGTCGAATTAAAGCACTCCTGTCAGAATGGAGTTAGTAAAATTAATTCAATTAAAATAACTACTCTCGTCAGACGGTTGAATTAAACAAAAAATAAATAAAAAAAGAAAGACAAAACTGTCTTGTGGCTCCAGCGCTTGCACTTTGGCATCAAAAGTATATTTTATTAAATGCAATATGAAAGTCCTTCCTGACATCACCCACAGCTGCAAAGTCCCGCACCAGGCCAGGATTTTTCTTGGATTCTACTCATTGTGTAAATTCCAAATTGTTCTTGTCCTAGGATTCAGGGGATTGAAATGACAGATCAGCCCCGCAGCTCCAAATACATCTGGACATCAGAAAGCAAAACAACAGCAAAGGAAGACAACAAAATTCAAAACAAAAGAAAGAGAAATGCACCCTTTTGTTTTGAAGTGAAGTCAGGCAAGCCAGAGGCGAGCTGAGCTCTGATTATTTAATTCAATCCCCAATGACACTGAATTCTGGACAGCACCCCAACCTGAGGTCTACTATGGACAACAAATGACTCTGCCTTTAAATCATGCCTTCTGACAGAGTGAGACAGCCTGAAGGAAGAGTTCCAATGGCTTCTGTCCACACCAGGAATACAATTCAAGATCCTCTTTGACATTGTCAGTATCGGGTATTTACTGGACTATCAATTACTGCAGACCTTTGTTCTTGAAATCCCTGCCAGCTCCACGCTACTGGCGTCTCCAGCAGCAGCCTCACCAGCATGTTCTGTTTCAGCACGTGCACAGGCAGCTGATTGATTTATTGATTGATTTATTCACCTAACTATTGCTCTGACACATTGGGGCACTTTTAAGAAAGCAAAATTCTGTGTGGAAACTCATACCAAAATTCACAACCAAAAATGTTCAGCAGCAGAAGTAGTAAAATCCCTCTTTGCAAACTGCTGGATATAAAAAGACCAGGTCTCCCTGTAGACCGTCTTCTTCAACCCTGTTAGTGTTCACTACAGCATACATTAATATTGAGATCTCGTCATCTGTTTAGTGATTAGCACAAATAAAAGAATAAAATGTGGTAAAATGTTTTTGTGCAGTACCAGTAGAACTTTCAAACCCCCCAACTTATTTCCAGTAATGTGTAAGGGAAAGGGAATCGAAAGGAACCTAAACAAAGCATGTGGGATTCTACCGAATCAATTAAACAGACATCGGAACCGCAGCACTATTTCATGCAATCTAGAACTGCTTCAGACACACAAGGTCGCAATGCATTTTGTAACTTCTTGTTTACAAACCAAGTACAAGTTGCATGGTGAGAGCCCTCTGCTGGTAAGCCCTATTTATTGCACTACTAGATTCTTACTATCTAGACCAGGGGTCTCCAACCCTGGTCCTAGAGAGCCCCTATCCAGCTGGTTTTATAGGTGTCTTTACATCATCAGTGGCTAATGATCGGGAACACCTGTTAATCTGGACTAATTAAGCCAATAATTGGTTCAATTAAGTAGCAGAGATTTGTTGGAACGAAAACCAGCAGCCACAGCAGCTCTCCAGGACCAGGGTTGGAGACCCCTGATCTAGACTCTAGTAACCGCTATTTAAAATAAAATAATAAAATGATCTGGATATTGTTTTTCTTGTTTCACAATGGTTTGCGTTTTTGTTTTGTTTCTACATATTTAAAACTATTTTCAACATGGTAAATAATCAAACAAAAAGATTAAGCATATTTAACATGAGCTTTACAAATGAATAGCTTATTAGCAAAATAAGTGACAGATTAGGATAATACATTATCCTATGTTATGAATGGATTCTCTTTGTAGGGCCTTTGTTGAAAGTGCAGTAATTCATTGAGATGCGTTTGACTCTGCTCACTATAGGGCTTGACGGCCCGTTACATTACACAGCCTCTACAGCCAACCATTTCAAACAGAAGACTGCGCAGCCAACCATTTCAAACAGAAGACTGCGCAGCAATCATTTCAAACAGAAGACTGCGCAGCAATCATTTCAAACAGAAGACTGCGCAGCCAACCATTTCAAACAGAAGACTGCGCAGCCAATCATTTCAAACAGAAGACTGCGCAGCAATCATTTCAAACAGAAGACTGCGCAGCCAACCATTTCAAACAGAAGACTGTGCAGCCAATCATTTCAAACAGAAGACTGCGCAGCAATCATTTCAAACAGAAGACTGCGCAGCAATCATTTCAAACAGAAGACTGCGCAGCAATCATTTCAAACAGAAGACTGCGCAGCAATCATTTCAAACAGAAGACTGCGCAGCAACCATTTCAAACAGAAGACTGCGCAGCCAACCATTTCAAACAGAAGACTGCGCAGCAATCATTTCAAACAGAAGACTGCGCAGCAATCATTTCAAACAGAAGACTGCGCAGCAATCATTTCAAACAGAAGACTGCGCAGCAATCATTTCAAACAGAAGACTGCGCAGCCAACCATTTCAAACAGAAGACTGCGCAGCCAACCATTTCAAACAGAAGAGCAGCAATCATTTCAAACAGAAGACTGCACAGCCAACCATTTCAAACAGAAGACTGCACAGCCAATCATTTCAAACAGAAGACTGCACAGCCAACCATTTCAAACAGAAGACTGCACAGCCAATCATTTCAAACAGAAGACTGCGCAGCCAACCATTTCAAACAGAAGACTGCGCAGCAATCATTTCAAACAGAAGACTGCGCAGCCAACCATTTCAAACAGAAGACTGCACAGCCAATCATTTCAAACAGAAGACTGCACAGCCAATCATTTCAAACAGAAGACTGCACAGCCAATCATTTCAAACAGAAGACTGCGCAGCCAACCATTTCAAACAGAAGACTGCGCAGCCAACCATTTCAAACAGAAGACTGCACAGCCAACCATTTCAAACAGAAGACTGCGCAGCCAATCATTTCAAACAGAAGACTGCGCAGCCAACCATTTCAAACAGAAGACTGCGCAGCAATCATTTCAAACAGAAGACTGCGCAGCCAACCATTTCAAACAGAAGACTGCGCAGCAATCATTTCAAACAGAAGACTGCGCAGCCAACCATTTCAAACAGAAGACTGCGCAGCCAACCATTTCAAACAGAAGACTGCGCAGCCAACCATTTCAAACAGAAGACTGCGCAGCAATCATTTCAAACAGAAGACTGCGCAGCAATCATTTCAAACAGAAGACTGCGCAGCAATCATTTCAAACAGAAGACTGCGCAGCAATCATTTCAAACAGAAGACTGCGCAGCCAATCATTTCAAACAGAAGACTGCGCAGCCAACCATTTCAAACAGAAGACTGCACAGCCAATCATTTCAAACAGAAGACTGCGCAGCAATCATTTCAAACAGAAGACTGTGCAGCAATCATTTCAAACAGAAGACTGTGCAGCAATCATTTCAAACAGAAGACTGTGCAGCAATCATTTCAAACAGAAGACTGTGCAGCAATCATTTCAAACAGAAGACTGAGCAGCAATCATTTCAAACAGAAGACTGCAGCCAACCATTTCAAACAGAAGACTGCGCAGCAATCATTTCAAACAGAAGACTGAGCAGCCAACCATTTCAAACAGAAGACTGCACAGCCAATCATTTCAAACAGAAGACTGTGCAGCAATCATTTCAAACAGAAGACTGTGCAGCAATCATTTCAAACAGAAGACTGTGCAGCAATCATTTCAAACAGAAGACTGAGCAGCAATCATTTCAAACAGAAGACTGCACAGCCAATCATTTCAAACAGAAGACTGCGCAGCAATCATTTCAAACAGAAGACTGCGCAGCCAATCATTTCAAACAGAAGACTGTGCAGCCAATCATTTCAAACAGAAGACTGAGCAGCAATCATTTCAAACAGAAGACTGTGCAGCAATCATTTCAAACAAAAGACTGTGCAGCAATCATTTCAAACAGAAGACTGCGCAGCCAATCATTTCAAACAGAAGACTGAGCAGCCAATCATTTCAAACAGAAGACTGAGCTGGTCCTCTTTGTTCCACTCAACTGTAAAACAGACATCAAGTGGACCAGTCCCGGGCTTATAGCACATATCCCCGCAATTATCAAGAGCAGTAACCACAGAGATTGATGGTGAGGGGATTTCACTGTGATCAAGCAGAACCATGGGGGAATGGGATTCTATAGCAGCTTCCTTTGTATGGTTTCACATCATCAGTAACGAACTCCTGGGTTACTGCTGTCCATATCCACACCCCTTCTCTACCGCGTGCATCGATAGCCAGCAGCTTAGCGGGCTGAAAAGCCATGTACTATGCCTTGTTCACACAGAGCCTGTGCCTCCCTCCATGGAGCCAAGTCTTACACAACACTGTGCTTTCTAATCATGTGGAACATAAAGGAAGTGAGGTCCCACTGGGAGTCCACCCTGTTTCCAGTACCTAAAAATCCTTCTGGGTTTGACAGTCGAGTCCTAAAGATGTGTTCACAGTCCACACAGTACGTGGCTCCTGTAAAACCCTGCAGCTGCATGTACAGTATGGCGTATTATTATTATTATTATTATTATTATGATGAATTATCTATAATTTTTTTTTCATCTGGACAATATCAGTAGATTACAGGTAATAAAGTAAATGCAGTAAGCATTGGGGAGCTAAACTTCCATGTAACAAAAGCTTAGCTTCATTATTTGAATGTGTAGAAAGGTTTCTGAATTTAAAAAACATTAAAAAAAACTAAAAATAAAACAGCAACAGTGCAACAAAATGAGGAAATACTCAACTTCACCAACAGAAAATAACACTTCCAGGTACCTTCTTCCCTCTGTTCATTGTGCAATTCAGAGCAGTGTCCTAATTAAAAATGTCCAGTCTTGTCATGTAAAAAAAAAAAGTGTTCTTTCTTCCATTAGACAGACACGAAGACATCGAGATAGAGCCTGTCATACGATTCCCTGAAGAGGAGGATAAGGAGAAGGCTGAAGAGACAGGATCCTGTGAGACACCAGTTCAGCCAGGACAAATCTGAAAAGAGTAAATCGAAGAACACCATTAATGCAGGACCTGTGGACATGAATACACGCACACACACACACGCTCTCTGCTCAGTGGATGTGCCGTGTCACACCTGTTAGCTGATGTTTCTGTGTCATTCTTGGACAGAAATCATCACAACCTGTTTCCGTCTCAACGACTTAATTCTGCTGATTCGTGTTTCATTTCCTCTTGAAAAGTTTCCTTGTGGCCCAAAAATGAACCACCTCAAATGCCCATTATGGATTTAGTTTAGCACATACCTGGCTTTCCAGGGTGAAAATGACTGCAGGAAAGAGAAAGTGACAGGCTGGGAAATCTGAACTGCTTCCAGATACACTCTGAAAGTTAATGTCGCTTTGAAGCTTTTAAAAAAAGGCATTCTGATTGACTGATTCCAGAACATTTCTTTGTAAATGTTGTATTTTTTGAAATGCACATCGCAGTGCTCTTTCCATGCATGCGAGATAAGATTTCAGCTAGTTAGGAAATGATTTTCATCAGTGCTGCCTAGCCAGTCCATTTAGCAAGCTCTTAACACAATTTAAAAAAGCAAGACACTTCTTATTCATTTGTCATTTTGTAGTTCTACGCATTTCTGGATACTGCAGCTGTTTCATCAATGCTTTCTAAAGCATATGGAAGAGGTGGAAGTATGGACACTTTGGGTGGACAAAAATCTGAGGCTTTAAAAGAGTACTTACATAGACTTAGAAAATGCAGGTCCTTACTGTCGGAAAGGAGGTAGATGGACTGCTGCATTGAAGATGTTCGTCTGCCAGAGAACTGAAATAGTCCCTCGAAACACTGTTGCTGTTAATTCATTAAGAAAACCTTTCCCATCGTTCTTAATTCTCTAAGCGCTCCTGAATGATAGTTTTGAGCTCTATGGGTAAAAGTTTGCTTGGCATGCCATGCCGGTGTGCATGCCAACTGCTTTTTTTTTTTTTTTTTTTTTTTTTTTAATCCATTTGGGAGAAGAATTAAAATGTTCTGTATAGCTGACTTAATTTACTTAATAGGGTACTGGATGGCAAGACAGATTGATGTTCTTTTTCACATTTGTTACAATGTCAAAGTGAGCTTAATTGAGAACATTAGCGTGGCCCTTTCTTAGTGTGATCAGTGCATCTGCTCAGGGCCCTAAGGGATCGTAGCCTTTTGTGTGCTGGCTATCTTTTCAGGATATCTGGAAGACAGAGGCGGCTACACATGGCTACATTAACAGAAGCACAGACACACACAAACAGCAAGTTCAGATACACAACAAAAAGCGTTCCAAAGTAGTGTGGCTTTTAACATGACCAGGAGGACAACATCTTTCCATTCATGAGGCCCAGTCTGGACCCCAGTACAGTCATAGAGAGTTCAGAACATCAGCGCTTCAGACAGCATGCTTTTAAACACATTCCTGTGCCATGTGATCACTGTATATAGTCTGCTCCTCTGAGGTATTAAAAAGGGCATCACTTCCACTGTGATAAACCTGTCGGAAAACGTCCTGTCCCGCAATGACACACATTATATTTGATCATTAGCAGATAAGGCATCTGCAGCCTGAAACAAAGCAGCCCGTCCGCTCTGCCGATGAGGAACAAGGAGTACATTAACTGTGAAATATCCACGGTCGCTCAGAACGCTCGCCCTTTGCAAACTCTCTCAGGCTCTGTAATCAATCAGCTTTACGTGCCTTCGACAGCTCATGAATTTGTCTTCTGGTTGCCTTCCAACGCTTCCTCCGGGATAGAGGAGTCCCTTATTGAAGCAAAGCAATCTCCTGCTCCACATTGCCCCTAACAGAGCGCTCCTGCTGTGCCACCTTCAAGCCACTGCATCGATAGCCTCGCAAGAATCACAGACATTCTAAAGAATTGTTTTGAAACATGCAAAGGGCAACTATATTCTACCACATTCAAGTATTTTTTTTAAAAAATTTGGGAGGGGGGGGGGGGCCCACCACAAAAGGCATGATTATTATGATTAACGGTATGACTGATTATAATTCTTGATAATGCCAACTACTACTATAAAATCTGTGTTAAAGTTTATAATACAGTATATTGTATAACACAGCATATTAAAAAGTGTTATAACTAGATGGTATACCTGCAACCATACAGATTTAGATTCTGATGTTGTATAATCTACCAAAGTACAGCAAGAGAATCTCTTTCAGCTATTCTATTACTTCAGCAGCAGCAGTAGGGGTAATATGCAGACTATGCAATAAACACCTGCATCCTTTGCTAGTTGATGGCCAGTTTGTCAGTTTATACATCAAAGCAAAGCTATAAATCCCATTTCACACAGCTGGCATCTGAAATGAATACCTCAAAAGGGCTCCCCAAATCCACATTTATAAATCACGGGCGAAGGAGGACTTGCATTACGATAGCTCGAAACCCAACCCATTAATCAACGTTCAACAATCCAGGCAGCGTTTTGTAAGAGAGTGAAAGCAGGTTAATAGAGTGCTGTTTATCTCAGTGCTTTGTCTCTGTGCATGGGAGCTCGAATCACAGCAATTTAAACGGAGATTCAGGCGTGAGCGGGTTTGCCGTGGTCACAGAATACTAAGCGTTGCCACGTGGAGGATCAGATTCAAAGTTTCACTCGCCGTGCTGCCTGGGGAAATCCATCATTCATAAGGGTTAGGGCTGAATAACGGTTGTGGCTGGAACCTGGGACAAAGGGTCAGGAGGACAGCAGAAAAGAAACTTGCAAATTAGACTCCAAGGGTTTAAAGCTCTTTACGTATGCGCTGTCCTCTTTAACTTCAATCAGAAGTCATAGCGGATCAGTCCCAGAAAGCAATGCCGCACTGAAATAATTAGAAAGGCTTTTATGTAGATTAAATGACCTGCATGTTATTAAAGGTAATGTGTTGTCAAAAAAGAGCAGCCTGAACTTTTTAAAAAACATTTACATGCGAATATTGAATCCTTCAGCGCACATAATTATGCATAATTTACATAATTAATTTTTAAAAGATGTCTAACAAATTGATCTGCAGTTCTCGTTTTTAGTCATGCGACAATGTGTTTTTTTGTCGTTGCCGTGCGCCTACAATGCTGTCATCTGAAGGTTCTTATCGCCATCAGACTGTGAATTTTTCAATAATTTGTAACGGTTTTCCAGGCAGAGAAATGTTACAATTTATTCAAAACTGCAGCCTAAAGTTAGTAAAGGGATGCCCAAGGAATGACAGTATAAAAGCTCCATTGTATTCTGCTCACCAGTTCCTGCACAAGCACACAGCCCTAAGAAAACATGTCAGTGGTGCTGTAGACATGAAAAGGCAGTCAGACACAGAAATGAACTGTGAAGCGCCTCTCTGTGCTCATGAAGCTGCAAGACCGCACAGTACAGAGCTGATAACAGAGGCTCTCACAGGTCCTCGAGTTGGCAGGTGAAATACCTGGCTTGTCATTATTCAACTGAAGATTCAAGTCTTTACCTGCATGTTATAAACCAGATCTGTAGATGAAATTACATTGTCAATGTGCTTTTTCAGCTTTTAAAGTGTCTTTCATTCTGGTCAGACCCATTCAGCCCCATCGCTGTTTTTGCCTGTGAATTGAGAACCCCCTTCCACAACTCCACCAGCACAGAGTCCAGGAGGCTGCTGCAGGAGGGTCAGAGAGAGGCCCATTGCAGTGCAATCAAATAACAACATTTACTTGTTCCATTTCCATCTGGAGAACATGCATTTAGAACTGGGATGAAACTTGGTAAGGACAGTAACTGAATCTGGAATCATACTGAGGAAGCGGCCTGCTTTCCCAGTGTATGACTGGCATGTGGGATGTACAGTATAATGCAAACTTTTTTGTTATCTATATTTAAGTAATTTAACACTCATGTTTAAAAACTCAAAAGTGTTCAGGAAATTCTTCCGACGCATGGAGAAGAGCAGGACAGTAATAAGAAGCACATGTAACAGCTGTACCATTACATCACAGAAAGGGGCGAACAGCGTATTGTGTAATTAGGCCTGCCTAAGGAAGCAGGGTTATAAAAGGCCACAGCTCAGCAAAGATTTATTAGCATCCTAGTGGGTGTGTGTATACTGGACTGCCCTCTGAAGGTTCAAAGGTCAGAGGAGGAGGGCACCACGCTACGAAGACCCGCTGAATGACTCTGCCTCTCACACAGTTTTCCCACGTGACCTGGGCTGCAGGAAGCCAGGAGGGGGTGATTCTGTGCTTACTCAAGAACTGGTGTGAGGTTAGGTGTGGGGCTTGGTTTCACTGATGTACAGGTGGGAGGATTGCTCTGAAGACAGTGCAGGGGTGCTATTCCATGCCAAGCTCAGTACTGTGGGGTCTCAGGCACGCCTTGACAAGAGCTGCTGACAGGACTATTAATGCTGCCCGGGTTGGCATCCAATGCTTCAGCTATATCCTTAACAACGAGCTATTGAGAAGGACAGAGGGAGCCATTTATACAGAAAACTTCACTTAGTCAATCCTATTTGTAGTTTTATAACAGGACTGCACTGTTGAGTTTCAACTTTAAAAGTAGGAACATACATTAGAGTTTCTACAAAAGTCTTCAAGCACAAACTTACTTAGCACTTAATTGTGACAGCGTACAGATAGAGAAAGACAGAGACAGGGTCTATGAGCTTAAAACTAAGACCTGCAAGCCTGTAATCAAATCAGATTTCAAATCCGAGACTAAGCTCTGCAAAGCTCACTCATCTCATTTTAATCTTCTACAACTGAAAGTTTCCATCCTCGTTTCTGGAGACCTTCCAAATACATCCTACTGCAATCTAGCTATATCCATCCACCCAATGTGACTTACTCCACTACTGGTTTCAAAACAGGTATGACATCTACAAACATTTTATAACTATTATTACATACATGCAGAGATTGTACAAGTAATTAAGCATGGCTCTTACCTGTGTGATAAAACGTTAAGAAAAACAACAAGGCTCCAGTGAAGAGGTTGCTTAGGAAGGTGACCACCCCACATGTGATGCCCTCTGGCACTGGATAGACCGTTTCAATGAAGAGCTCGAAGAACATGGGCACGCTGCTGAGAATGAATATTCCCACTAGGATACACGAGGTGTACAGAGTAGCTGCAAAAGAAAGGGGGAAAAGAAAAGTCCACAAAGAAGCGGCACAAACTTCTCTGAAACATTCAAAGCAGCAAATGAAACTGGTTTTAAAATCCCTGATAACAGTCTAATGATTGTTTATCACCAAAAGGAGAATCTATAATATATTTAATATAAAACCAGACTACATTTCAACGTTCACGTCAGGGTTCGGGGAGAATTATAGTCACTAAAGTTGCTGGTCTAGCATCTTTCACTGCTAACTCTGAATGTCATTTTATTTCCTGCTGACAGAGTCAACTGTTCCTGATCACAAAGATATTACTTCTCACAGGGCAGACAGTCTTGTTATTTATGACACAGTAGCTATAGCTCTAACTAACATTGAATTCCCTTTGCACTGGTGTAGCTCTCAACAGGCAATTAGACCGGCAGAATTGCATTACATGCTCCGGTCTATCCAGATGACAGAACTCACGTAAAAAGGGTCTTTTTATGGAGATCCAAGAAAGCAATTGTTCATGAACATTACATGTACATTTACAAAGCTCCTGACATGCAATTAACATCATTGATTTCTTTTTCTGTATGTTCTTGCTTCCTGGTGCCACTGAAAGGTTTCCCATCCCTGTGTATGGATGCAGAGCCAGTGAGCCCAGCCGCTGCTGTCCTGCTTACCTGCGGTTAAAGGCAGGTGGGAGCCACTGTCGGGGAGGCAGGTGAGGGTGAGCCAGGTAGACGACAGAGTGGCTCCGGAGAACATCAGCAGCAAGATGAGCTTCAGCATGCCCCTCATAGAGTCTGCAAACCTGAGCCAGAGAAAAACACAATGCAAAACAAACTGGCAGCAAGAGAAACAACAGCTCCCAAAACAACAGCAAATGTTTAATATGCTGGACCGCCAAGCCATGAAATGACCTGTCGTGCATTGTGCAAAGGTACACCGCAAAACAGACCAGATGACAGGCAGGGACCGCCAAGCCATGAAATGACCTGTCGTGCATTGTGCAAAGGTACACCGCAAAACAGACCAGATGACAGGCAGGGACCGCCAAGCCATGAAATGACCTGTCGTGCATTGTGCAAAGGTACACCGCAAAACAGACCAGATGACAGGCAGGACTTAACAGCGGCAGTGCTAATGAAATTATCATCATGTTCGTGTTCCCATCTCCTGCACACATATCACAGCATCCACTTGTTCTGCTTTTAATGTGTTTCTAAATAACGATAACTCAAGCCACAGCAAACCACAGAACCCAGCCCTGAGAAACCTCCACTTACAACTCAACAGATGAACAGAGACCTGCGGAGGCAGATTCTGAAGACTCCCTGATGCAATTAAAATGCAAGCAGCCACATGGCTGTGAATAAAGACACACATTTCAGCTTTGCGCTTTCTTCAGTGTACTGAGCTCAACTGGGTTGTGGCCGTGGTGGGGTTTCTAAAGCACTGGACATGTATTTGGATTGGACCCTCCCAGGTAAAGATAAAGCAGGGAGTCGGGTGGAGAATAACTATGTATTTGACATCACTGACTAGAAGTTAAGTCCACTGTGCCACCCAGTGTACCCAAGCGCCTGCACTTTGGCACCTGTTACGGCCCATCTTTCAAAGATACAAATGAATAATAATAATAGTAATAATAATAATCCTGGCAACACATGTGCAGAAGAAGACATTGATATGCTACCATTTATAACATGATCTAGGAGAGCGGCAGATTAGTGGTGCTGATGTGGATGCCACTGTAATTCCGCAGCTTCAATCACAGGCTTTGCAGAGCTGGTGGAAGGACGAGGTGCTGTACATTGTTAAACTGAAGACGGGATTTTAGGTGTATCAGGACATCGTGACACAAGAAATATTACGCATGGTCTCTAAAAAACTGCAATATCAACTGCAATATCATATTCGTCAGAAACCACTGCAATAGGAATACTCATCAGAAACCAGTGCAACATCACACTCGTCGGAAACCACTGCAACATCACACTCGTCGGAAACCACTGCAACATCACACTCGTCGGAAACCAGTGCAACATCACACTCGTCGGAAACCACTGCAACATCACACTCGTCGGAAACCAGTGCAACATCACACTCGTCGGAAACCAGTGCAACATCACACTCGTCGGAAACCACTGCAACATCACACTCGTCGGAAAACACTGCAACATCACACTCGTCGGAAAACACTGCAACAGTGGTGGGTGGTTAGGCGTGAAAAACCCAGCAGCATTGCAGTTCTTGACACACTCAAACCGGCGCGCCTGGCACATACCACCATACCCCATTCAAAGGCACTTAAATCTTTTGTCTTGCCATTTACCCTCTGAATGGCACACATATACAATCCATGTCTCAATTGTGTCAAGGCTTAAAAATCTTTCTTTAACCTGTCTCCCCTTCATCTACACTGATTGAAGTGGATTTAAAAGGTTACATCAATAAGGGATCACAGCTTTCACCTGGATTCACCTCGTCAGTCTATTTTATGGAAAGAGCAGGTGTTCCTAATGTTTTGTATACTCAGTGTATATATATATGAAATCTCTTGTCAGCTTCCACAGACAGTGCATGAGACTTACCTGGCCACTCCAATACCAACAACACAGCCTCCTACTGTAGACCAGAACCCGATCCAACCAGCATCCACCTGCATCCACACACAGGAGAGAATGTATTATTACAGACCACTACTTTACATACCCCATCCAACCAGCATCCACCTGCATCCACACACAGGAGAGAATGTATTATTACAGACCACTACTTTACATACCCCATCCAACCAGCATCCACCTGCATCCACACACAGGAGAGAATGTATTATTACAGACCACTACTTTACATACCCCATCCAACCAGCATCCACCTGCATCCACACACAGGAGAGAATGTATTATTACAGACCACTACTTTACATACCCCATCCAACCAGCATCCAAACACAGGAGAGTGTTGCTCTACATACCAGACCCAGAGAGCAGGCTGGGTTTGCTCTGCCAATTGCAATCCCACCGCTTCTCTTTTTGTGCTGTTTGGAATGTTAATTCTTAAACCGAATACACTGAATGAGCTTGATTGGTAGCGCAGAACTAATGAGGAAACCAGAGTCCTGATGCTTAACCAGACGTCTACACCTAATAGCATTTAAACACCACAGGGTACGCGACAGCTTTATTCAGTAACGCTTTGCAGCTACAGTATTTACTGAGATGGAACTGGAAAATATCTTGTATCATCTGTTCTGGGCCCTTCCTCCAAAGGTTCTATTTCAAGGCACTGCTCTGCGTCACATTCAAGGTTACACCTTGTCTTTCACGCTGGCACTTACTGCTCAAATGAAAACTGATGGGCATTCATTCATTACAAATCGACCACTACTTAGTCATCTTCTTCCATACAGGCTGCTCCAAGCAAAGGCTGACAAGCAGTGTATCAATTTCCAGTCTGAACCAATTAAGAGTAACTTAATATAACCACTGAATGATACCCAGAAGCTGGACTGTAAAAAGTACTGTACAAGAAGGAAATGTTTATTATTATTACTATTATCATTAATATTATTAAGGACAAATTGTATTATTACAGACTATATTTTTTGGTAGAATAACGGTTTACATGAGAAGTATGGAACTCTCTGACTTTCATACTTTTTTTTTTTTTTTTTACCAAAAAGTCGTGCTACAGAACATCTGAACAAAATGTGCATTATGCCTGTGGCGTGCCAGAAGATTAAAAAGGCTAACAGCTATTCTGGTCCCCCGCTAAGATGTGGTGGTTCTGCTCAGGATGTGGCTGGCCCTCAGTGATTGTAATCTCTGGAGGTGCAGGGTACCAATCACAAAGGAGTGGAGTCAAAACAAATCCAGCAAGAGAAAAGCAGGAGCTTGCAGTTTTGAAATACACATGTTACAGCAGACATGTGCTTTCATTTGAAATAATGATGGTATCAGGTTAAAGAAAGGGATCCGTTTCCATGCCTGGCTTTCAGGGAGTCTGTATCCTTTTCTCCAGCAGGGTCTTCGGGGTCACAGCATGTTATTGCTGCAGCTGCTGTTGCTCCTAGAAATTGTACACGCTTTCGTCTTCTCGGAAAGTTTTGCTGAAAACTTAAACAGAGATCTTTAACATGGCGAAGAACAGAAGAGCTCAGGCTTCAAAACGCCGTCCCGAGCAGAGAGTCTTTAACATGGCGAAGAACAGAAGAGCTCAGGCTTCAAAACGCCGTCCCGAGCAGAGAGTCTTTAACATGGCGAAGAACAGAAGAGCTCAGGCTTCAAAACGCCGCCCCGAGCAGAGAGTCTTTAACATGGCGAAGAACAGAAGAGCTCAGGCTTCAAAACGCCGCCCCGAGCAGAGAGTCTTTAACATGGCGAAGAACAGAAGAGATCAGGCTTCAAAACGCCGCCCCGAGCAGAGAGTCTTTAACATGGCGAAGAACAGAAGAGCTCAGGCTTCAAAACGCCGCCCCGAGCAGAGAGTCTTTAACATGGCGAAGAACAGAAGAGATCAGGCTTCAAAACGCCGCCCCGAGCAGAGAGTCTTTAACATGGCGAAGAACAGAAGAGCTCAGGCTTCAAAACGCCGCCCCGAGCAGAGAGTCTTTAACATGGCAAAGAACAGAAGAGCTCAGGCTTCAAAACGCCGCCCCGAGCAGAGAGTCTTTAACATGGCAAAGAACAGAAGAGCTCAGGCTTCAAAACACATGTTCTCTTTCCAAATTGCATATTTGAGACTAATACAGCAATACAAAGTGCCAAACAGCAATTGATTGATTTATTTATTTTTTTAATCATTTTGTTAACAACAACAACAGTACCACGTGCTAGATGGGCAGCTTGGCGAGATGCAAGACTGTAACATGCTAACTGAGCTGCTTGCATTACTCCACTTCTACATGTGATCCCGAGGACAGAGATATACTGCAAGCCCTGCATTATACACCTGGAGGGTTCTTTTTATTCTGCTATGAGCTTGTGATCTTGAGAAGACCTGCTCCGAGGAAAAATCGAGTCGTTCGGGGCTTTGAAATAATGACCTGCAGCTAACCTCCCGAACACCAAAGCTTTACACCCGTTTTGTTAAAATGTAACCCTGTAGAATACACTAAAAATACACTCATTTTTATTTTCATTTTTTCAGAGACAGCACCAAAGATGATATTCTTCACTTATAAAGCTGCCTCGTGTTGAATTCAAAGTTCCTGACGCTGTAAACTGGTCTATAAAAGTTTTCATATTCATAACAAATGTTTAAAAAAATTAAGAAAAGCAACAGATCAACGCAGCACAACACAACGGTCATATTGCTAGAATTGACTTTCAAGCCTTGGTTTAAGTACAGTAAATTCATTTATCCTTTGGTAGTGCATGAGAATTGCAGGAGTTCAGTCTTCCTTACCTGGCTGACTTTGGCAGGTGTCAGAATCATGTCCAGGACTCCTGACCATCCGGCTAATATACCAAGCGGCACGGAATACGCCAGCGCGATCATCAGAAAGCGGAAATTACTGAAATGATTAAAAAAGCAACTTGTCAGACAAATCCTGTTTTTCTTTTTCTTCTTCTTCATGCTTTCTTGATCAAATAAAACAAACACAGGACAGCAAACCATCCTGTTACGCCATGTTCTAACCAAAGGTTTTAAAATACACTTCTTATTAACACAAGCATTTATTTATTTTTCTTGAATTTTATACTTCAATTTAGAATTTGTTTCCTGGTACAAAAACACTTCTGTTATATAGCTCACTTTCAGTCCAATGCAGGGGTGGCAATAAGACTCCTACTGCATAGCAGTGTCACCCATTCCAGGTTTTCTGCGAGCTTGATTAGCCAGTGTGTAGATAACAAGCTCAGGTGCACCTTATTAAATGTTTGTCAACTTGTTTTATTTATGTTGTTTATCCTGGATTAAAGGTTTTTCGAATTGGGATAATCATTTCAAAGACAAGCAGCTTTCTTGCAGTGAAGCGTTGCAAGGGCAGCAGTGTACAGCAGCAGGGCAAGCAGCTTTCTTGCAGTGAAGCGTTGCAAGGGCAGCAGTGTACAGCAGCAGGACAAGCAGCTTTCTTGCAGTGAAGCGTTGCAAGGGCAGCAGTGTACAGCAGCAGGACAAGCAGCTTTCTTGCAGTGAAGCGTTGCAAGGGCAGCAGTGTACAGCAGCAGGGCAAGCAGCTTTCTTGCAGTGAAGCGTTGCAAGGGCAGCAGTGTACAGCAGCAGGGCAAGCAGCTTTCTTGCAGTGAAGCGTTGCAAGGGCAGCAGTGTACAGCAGCAGGGCAAGCAGCTTTCTTGCAGTGAAGCGTTGCAAGGGCAGCAGTGTACAGCAGCAGGGCAAGCAGCTTTCTTGCAGTGAAGCATTGCAAGGGCAGCAGTGTACAGCAGCAGGGCAAGCAGCTTTCTTGCAGTGGAGCATTGCAAGGGCAGCAGTGTACAGCAGCAGGGCAAGCTGCTTTCTTGCAGTGAAGCATTGCAAGGGCAGCAGTGTACAGCAGCAGGGCAAGCAGCTTTCTTGCAGTGGAGCATTGCAAGGGCAGCAGTGTACAGCAGCAGGGCAAGCAGCTTTCTTGCAGTGAAGCATTGCAAGGGCAGCAGTGTACAGCAGCAGGGCAAGCAGCTTTCTTGCAGTGAAGCATTGCAAGGGCAGCAGTGTACAGCAGCAGGGCAAGCAGCTTTCTTGCAGTGGAGCATTGCAAGGGCAGCAGTGTACAGCAGCAGGGCAAGCAGCTTTCTTGCAGTGGAGCATTGCAAGGGCAGCAGTGTACAGCAGCAGGGCAAGCAGCTTTCTTGCAGTGAAGCATTGCAAGGGCAGCAGTGTACAGCAGCAGGGCAAGCAGCTTTCTTGCAGTGCAGTGTACAGCAGGGCAGCAGTGTACAGCAGCAGGGCAAGCAGCTTTCTTGCAGTGGAGCATTGCAAGGGCAGCAGTGTACAGCAGGGCAGCAGTGTACAGCAGCAGGGCAAGCAGCTTTCAGAGGATTATTAAAGCTGCAAGGCAGCATTTGCTGGTAATGGATTAGTATTAACCTAGATTAGGAAGTGTAAGTGCAGGTGAGAATTTGATAGAGGGAATCAAATTTATGGTAATAATTATGGTAGAATTATACTGTTGTTGGTTCCTGGTTTTATTAAGATGCAATCGTAATACATTCAGTGTGTTTGCTGAGGAGATGGTACTAAGTGGGACTTCTCTCTATAGTGCTGTTCTGAGAAATATATTATACCAAACACATTTCCATTTGAATGCAGGAATTCTGGTACTGCACTACACTGCACCGTTCACTTGCAGGGAAGTCCATTGCTGTTTTACTTCCAGGTCATTTCACTTCAGTAGCGTTTTCAGAGCAAGACATTTTACTGCCGGCACAGCATGTCAGTTACTAGAGAACCCAACCGATTGCACAGCAGGAACGAAAGCATCAGGTGGCATGGAGAATTTCACACTCCGGCACAGCATGCCAGTTACTAGAGAACCCAACCGACTGGACAATTAAGAAAGAAAGCATGCATGAGGTGGCAGGGAGAATTTCACACTCCGGCACAGCATGCCAGTTACTAGAGAACCCAACCGACTGGACAATTAAGAAAGAAAGCATGCATGAGGTGGCAGGGAGAATTTCACACTCCGGCACAGCATGCCAGTTACTAGAGAACCCAACCGACTGGACAATTAAGAAAGAAAGCATGCATGAGGTGGCAGGGAGAATTTCACACTCCGGCACAGCATGCCAGTTACTAGAGAACCCAACCGACTGGACAATTAAGAAAGAAAGCATGCATGAGGTGGCAGGGAGAATTTCACACTCCGGCACAGCATGCCAGTTACTAGAGAACCCAACCGACTGGATTAAGAAAGAAAATGCATGAGGTAAGAAAGAAAGCATGCATGAGGTGGCAGGGAGAATTTCACACTCCGGCACAGCATGCCAGTTACTAGAGAACCCAACCGACTGGACAATTAAGAAAGAAAGCATGCATGAGGTGGCAGGGAGAATTTCACACTCCGGCACAGCATGCCAGTTACTAGAGAACCCAACCGATTGCACAGCAGGAACAAAAGCATGAGGTGGCAGGGAGAATTTCACACTCCGGGTGAAACACATGAAATGACCAAAGAAGTGCAAGACCCAGATTCCAAGTGTAGTACAGAAACCTCAAATACTGAGGCGCTTTTGCATGCCTTTCTTGCAGAACTGCACATTTGAGCAGTACAGAGCCAATGGGTTATTACTTACAGCAGCTGCTCAAACCACTTTCGGAGTTGCCCTGGGCTTGCTTTTTGGCTAGTCAGTTAGTCCTTGCAGGAGCAAATTTCCCTGGGACGCATTTTTCCATTAACCTTGCTGCAGTGTGAAATAGATATCAATGCACCTTTGACACAGAAATCTGCTCTGTGTATTAGAGTAAATAAGTAAGTATGTATTTGTAAAAATATTCCTACAAGCCACAGCAGCAGCATGATCAGCTAAGTGACGCTTGTCTTTGCAGCTAGGACTCCAGTGATACTCAATGCGTCACAAAAGAAATCAGGAATAGCACAGTTTCTGGGGTGTGATGTCACCGAGGCAACCCCAATCTCCATAGGCTATAAAAAAAACAACTCTCTCCTTTAAAAGACATCAGTTTGTTTTTTTGTTTTTGTTTTTTTTTCACAGGTTTAACCTTCTTTTCCATGTCCGTCAGCTTTACGGATCTTTATGGACAACCATCTCGGGACTTTAGACAAACACATTTATATTACAAAAAAAGGATTCAGATGGGCAGCTGAGCAAAATATAAATAAAAATAGTTTTAGACTTAGGTTTACAATATTGATGTCATTTTAATTCCCTGCCATTACTGGCTTTTTACGGGGGCTGGTTTTTCAAAACTTTTAATCTGGATAACAGTGATCTAGATTTTGTTTTCCGATATTTCATGTTCCAGATTTCTTTTTTCTGGATCGTTTTGATCAGTTTTTTCAGAAAATGTCACTGCTGGATTACTTGTATCCACTTACAAATAAGTATGCTTACATAATTAATTTTGTTTTTAAAGGAATCTCGATTACAAAATCAAGGATTACAAAATCTGGATCACTTGATCCAGATTACGTTTTGAAAAACCGGCCCCAGATTATCAAGAGACGATCATTTTCTGGTCTCAAGGTACAGGCTGAGACTTTAGAAATACACGTGTGACACAGATTAAGAGGCGGGCAGAACTAGACTTCCTCACAACTGGGTAAGCGGTTCACTAGAATATATGTAACGTAAAGTAGGACTGCACTATTTCCTGAGGGGCTGACAAACTTGAGGCATATGAACTCCAATCAAATAGTTCCGCCAACTCACACGTCTTAGAACTGGGGCGGTCCCAAGCTGGCTCTTCTATTCCTCAGCTCACACGTCTTAGAACAGGGGCGGTCCACTCCTGGTCTTTGTTCCTCCCAAACATTATAAATTATTTAACTGAACCAATTAAACACGCATCGAATCCCTAAAATAGTCTGTACCTGTTAAGCCTGTTTTAGACCATGAAAAGTACGCACACTCACCTGAGGAGTCGGCAGAAGCTGCTTCGGTAGCTCAGTCTCTGGCTGGCTGCAGCCACACTGGGGGGGAGAGGGGGCCGAGACGGGAAATAGGACACCACTGCGGCAAACAGCAGGAAGACCATGCCAAACTCTGGAAGAGAGACACACACAAAGAGCAATCAAACAGCAGGAAGATCATGCCAAACTCTGGAAGAGAGACACACACAAAGAGCAATCAAACAGCAGGAAGACCATGCCAAACTCTGGAAGAGAGAGACACACAAAGAGTAATCAAACAGCAGGAAGACCATGCCAAACTCTGGAAGAGAGAGACACACAAAGAGCAATCAAACAGCAGGAAGACCATGCCAAACTCTGGAAGAGAGACACACACAAAGACCATGCCAAACTCTGGAAGAGAGAGACACACAAAGAGCAATCAAACAGCAGGAAGACCATGCCAAACTCTGGAAGAGAGAGACACACAAAGAGCAATCAAACAGCAGGAAGACCATGGCAAACTCTGGAAGAGAGACACACACACAGAGCAATCAAACAGCAGGAAGACCATGCCAAACTCTGGAAGAGAGACACACACACAGAGCAATCAAATAGCAGGAAGACCATGCAAAACTCTGGAAGAGAGACACACACACAGAGCAATCAAATAGCAGGAAGACCATCTGGAAGAGAGACACACACACAGAGCAATCAAAAAGCAGGAACTCCATCTCTCAGTTCACTCCTAGGAATTAAAACCGATCCCAAATGCAAAAAGACAACTCCGGAGCTTAATCTATTATTAAAGGAGTTTAAGTCTACTTTAATTTTCTGAATCAGTTAACCAGAACATGCCTGACGTAGCTCAGCAGTTTTAAAGAGAGACACACACACAGAGCAATCAAATAGCAGGAAGACCATGCAAAACTGGAAGAGAGACACACACACAGAGCAATCAAATAGCAGGAAGACCATCTGGAAGAGGAAGAGCATTTCTTTCATGACCTCACCTTTAGACAGAACTCCATCTCTCAGTTCACTCCTAGGAATTAAAACCGATCCCAAATGCAAAAAGACAACTCCGGAGCTTAATCTATTATTAAAGGAGTCTACTTTAATTTTCTGAATCAGTTAACCAGAACATGCCTGACGTAGCTCAGCAGTTTTAAAGAGAGACACACACACAGAGCAATCAAATAGCAGGAAGACCATGCAAAACTGGAAGAGAGACACACACACAGAGCAATCAAATAGCAGGAAGACCATGCAAAACTGGAAGAGAGACACACACACAGAGCATTTCTTTCATGACCTCTAAAGCCTTTAGATCAGAACTCCATCTCTCAGTTCACTCCTAGGAATTAAAACCAAGATCCCAAATGCAAAAAGACAACTCCGGAGCTTAATCTATTATTAAAGGAGTTTAAGTCTACTTTAATTTTCTGAATCAGTTAACCAGAACATGCCTGACGTAGCTCAGCAGTTTTAAAGTGGCACTGTAAGGGCACACTTCATCTTCCATTGTTTGAGTTGACTGGACGCACTGCACGTTTATAACTCAGGTTTTTTTGTTGGTATTAAATATTTTATTTTTTGGAAACAAAACTTTACGCTCCTTGTAGGCCTTTTTTTTTTTTTTTATCAAACCAAAAGTCTTAAACATATCACTCCAATGCAAGAGGTTATAGGTGGATACAGGGATGGAAATTAGTCCATTCCATAGCTGTATGATCCATTCCTGGTTTTGCTATGAGTTCAATAAGACACAGCTGAGCTGCTTGCTAGCTATACACTGTGTCTAATCAAGCAAATGTTTAAGATCTTGAATGGAGGAAACTGCTACGCAACAGGAGTCTTATTTCCATTCCTACGGGCATGTCATACTACAGTGCTTGTCATTATACAATTAAATACTCAGATAAAGAACTGGCTTTTAACAAGAGGCCTGTTGGTAGCAATGGCTGTAAATTCTGAAATCAACAGCCTCGCACTGGCACAAGCAGTCAGACGAGGCGCGTGGAATTGCTAATTTACCAGCAGACCTTGACACTTGTGCTAAAAGGCCTCCTCATAGTGTATGACCTGTCTTAGAAATAGGCTATTATTAGCAGGAAATTAACAGCTATCATTAACCTTTAAAAGGACCATAATCATTAGGACATGCAGCAATGATAAATTACAGCACATATAACTTCTATATTATTTAAATCAATATATAATTTTCTGTTACATCTTTTAATTATACGTTAGTCAGAACCGGTATAATTTAAACACTAAGTTGTAAATTTCGAAGTGAAACTATTACAGAATGTCAGTCAAGTTGTAAAATGCCTTTTTCATTCTACTTTATTACCAAAGAGGAGGCGGTTCCATTGATTCTCTGTTCTAACCCTGTACCTGGTCTACTCCAAGGACAGTGGTGTTGCGTGCAATGGGTGTGCCTCACAATGCTTTGCAACGTTCTGCAAGGCCTCGTGAGCGACTGGCATGCTTTGCTCCAAAGCTGTTTAGCTTATTACAGGGGTGCTGGGGGAGCGGTAACACCCCCTGGTTTTGCATGGCTTACAGTTTTGGTAAATGGCTTTCTGCACCTCCACTTTAAAAACTGTTCCAGTGCCACTCGCTTCTTATAATATTTTTTTATATTTTAAGAACATCAAACATTTTCATAACAGACTTGAATTTTGGTACAAGTCATATTTTTCGGGACATATCATCACTGTTCCAGTGATCCAGACACATTCAAGTTTTCTGTGTAATCCTGTACTCCAGTCAGGGAAGCCTGTCACACCAATGGAGTCTCTTCTATACCGAGACCTCCTGGGTGAGGGACGCATTTGTGGAATTATTCACAATTAAAAAGTATTTGACAGAACCCTGTATACAACAAGGAGCTCATTTTATCAGCTTAATGCCAGAGTCTACAGTACCTGCATACAGTACAATTTGAACACGATCCCTTATATGGGCAATGCTCATGTCTGCCGAACTATGGGGCAGTGTTGTCTGATTGGGTGCCGGCACCACCAGGGGACCAATCAGAAAGGAGCATGCAGCTCCCAGGTAGCTGAGCAGAGCTGCAACCGCAGTGGCCGTGGCCCTTTGATCAGGAGCGAACCATGTTGTGGAGAGCAAAGGGGGAGCACTCATAACAGTTGGGCCGGCCAAACCATTCAGTAGCTGTCCCCCATGGATCAACCTGTGAGGAGAGAGAGAGAGGGAGAGGAAAACAGCAATTAATTATGAACCCCCGTCTCTGAACTGAACAATGCTTACAGGGGTCTACTTCATAATGATGGGCAGTGAGCAGTGGCGAAGCTATATACATTCAATGTTTCTAACCCAGTGGTGTCTTATTGGCCCCTGCATTATTAAAATTCCTGAATACAATAAGAACACAGAGAGACAAGGCAAACGTTAGAGCAGGCTTGGGACCTTAGGGGTACTGCATCTTTATACTCCACTGTTTAGATTACAAGAGAGTCTACTACTGGAGTAATTCTATGACTGTAGCACGCACCCTGTTTAATGTGCACTGAGCGGCTTTGGGTTAAATTACTTGTATAATGTGCATCTCTTGTATAAAGCACACGTACTGAATACTGTCCAACCAAAAACTGTATACTGTATATACAGCCCACACAGTCTGTATATGTAGAACACACTGAAATTCTGCCAACATTGGGAAAACATGCTTATACTTTGCAAATTACAGTACTATTACTTATGCGACAAAAATAAATAAATAAATACATCTAAATGTTCTTAATGCCCACAGGACTGAAATGATAATGGAACCGAGAATGAGCTTGAATTTTCAAATGCAGTGTAGATGTCAAAAAGTAACTGTGGAAGGGTGGTGGGCAATTCACTGACAAGGAGACAGAACTTTTAATTGTAACGCCACTCTAGTGTAGCAACCCCCCAAAGCCCGCCCCTCAGCCACTCAGAGAGAGGAACAACCCACACGCCCTCTTTCCCACCTCTCCGTGTCAATGCAGTTACTGACAGGCGGATATTGTAGGGCTGCTGCCCTCTTCCCGCAGCACTACGAATGTGCCTACAGAGAGTCAGCGCAGGTCTCCCCTGTTACAGTAATCTATTGGTCATCTCTGTATTAGACAGCATATTATCTTGCTGACTTATAAAGAATTATATATTTGGGATTGATGCTTGGTGCCTTAACTTAATTAATACACAACACCAGTCACTGATTAGAAAGGGGTTGGTCAGGGAGAAAGAACAGCCTTTCAGAAAATGATTTTGCTTCAGCTAGGTTATGCAGAAGGTGATCAGAATT
Source organism: Polyodon spathula (assembly GCF_017654505.1). Classification (NCBI taxonomy): domain Eukaryota; kingdom Metazoa; phylum Chordata; class Actinopteri; order Acipenseriformes; family Polyodontidae; genus Polyodon; species Polyodon spathula. The sequence goes on from NC_054544.1 coordinate 419,899, forward strand.
TTCTATAAAACAGGCAGACTACATACAGTACAACAGACTGACTTGCTTTGTTTTGACCAGTGTCAAAGTATCTCTTTCTTTTATAAAAGTTTTATACTGTAGGAATTCTGTAACACACGGTGTCTCAGTCTCTATTGTTCCTGTGTATGCCTCATACAATCATTGACACACAGTGCCTCAGTCTCTATTGTCCCTGTGTATGCCTCATATAATCACTGACTCACGATGTCTCAGTCTCTATTGTCCCTGTGTATGCCTCATACAATCATTGACACACAGTGCCTGGGATTCATTCAACAATGTGTAAAGCCTGACTCTGCTGTTCGCCAGTATGTTTTTTTCAGTGTAGTATGTCAGAATACAGTGATAAATTAGAGTGGAAGGAGTACCGGAGTATTGCAGGGACAGTAAACCCATCACCGCAGAGTGAAGCAAACCCATCACAGCAGAGTGAAGCAAACCCATCACCGCAGAGTGAAGCAAACCCATCACCGCAGAGTGAAGCAAACCCATCACCGCAGAGTGAAGCAAACCCATCACCACGGAGTAAAGCAAACCCATCACCACGGAGTAAAGCAAACCCATCACCGCAGAGTGAAGCAAACCCATCACCGCAGAGTGAAGCAAACCCATCACCGCAGAGTGAAGCAAACCCATCATTGCAGAGTGAAGCAAACCCATCACCACAGGGTGAAGCAAATTCATCACCACAGAGTGAAGCAAACCCATCATCACAAAGCGTGAAGCAAACCCATAATCACAGAGTGAAGCAAACCCATCACCACAGAGTGTGAAGCAAACCCATCACCACAGAGTGTGAAGCAAACCCATCACCACAGAGTAAAGCAAACCCATCACCACGGAGTAAAGCAAACCCATCACCACAGAGTAAAGCAAACCCATCACCGCAGAGTGAAGCAAACCCATCATTGCAGAGTGAAGCAAACCCATCATCAAAGCATTGAAGCAAACCCATCATCAGAGTTTGTCCCAATAGACTGTCCCGGTAATTTCACGGAGTTCTGCATACTGACAGGGTGAGGATGACTCTGTGCTGCTTCTATCCAGCCAATGACAAGAAACTCAAAATGGGACCTGTGATGAGTCAAAGGGATTTCGGTCTGTGATTCAGCCTCCCGACAGTAGATGGCATCAAACCAACTCGGGACTTCCCTTACCAAGATCTCGTGACCATGGCAAAAGTCATCTTTTGAGGGGCGGCACCTTGGTGAGGGGCGGAAGTACGAGTATGTAAATTCCAGCCACTGGAGTCAAGTGAAGGATAAGGACACTTGTCAGTTGGGGATTGGTGTTCCACTGACTACAGAGGCGGGACATTACATACTAAAGGGAACGTACTACTGTGTTCGGGGTTGGTCCGAAAGTAAAATAGGAGGAGTAACGGGTGGAGGGAGACTGGTTTGGTGCAGCGGGATTTTTAAAAAAAAAAAACACTAACATTTCTTTTGTCTTTTTTTGTTTATGTATGGGTCGCCACGAAGACAATTAAAGACGAGTCATCACGGTTTGTTTTGGATTTCACCCCTGCACTCCTTCCCTCACACCATTTTGTTTTCTTTTGTTATTTAATTATTTTGTTGTGTATAGAGAATAAAAATAAATTATTTTATTTCTGTACACATAAATTACTGTCTGGACATTCCATTTAATACACTCTCGCCTCACACGTGGTGTCAGAAGTGAAAATGGATCCAGCTACAGTTTTGACAATGTTTAGGGAGCAGGAGGAGAAGCGAGAGGAGAGAGAGACACGGCACCAGGAACAGCTCGCCCAGTTCTTTGGACAGCTGGTGGAAAAACTATCAATATCAACATCAGAGAGAGCGGTTGCCCGGATGTTTGCAGCTCAGCCTAATCTTCAGAAGATGACCTCGGAAGATGATCCCGAGGCTTTCTTGATTACTTTTGAGAGAGTGGCAGAGGCTGCAGAGTGGCCTAGGGAACACTGGGCCATGAAATTGGCACCCTGCCTGACAGGGGAAGCTCAGGCAGCGTATCGAGCCCTGACGGCCACGAATGCAGGGGACTATGTTAAAGTAAAAGAAGCCATTCTCTCACGCCTCGGGATCACGGAGGAAACATACCGGCGCCGTTTTCGGGAATACCAGCTGTCCAAGGGGATGCGGCCCCGGGTTGCGGGACAATATCTTTTAGATCAGTGCACCCGGTGGCTGCGGCCAGAAGAACATACACCCCAAGAACTGGTGCAGAAAATAGTTATAGAACAGTTCGCGTCTATACTACCGCCAGGGAATCGAGAGTGGATTAAGAGGAATCGACCTACCACTCTCGAGGATGCCATCCTCCTGGCGGAGGCCTACGAAGACGCAAACGAAGGTGCCGGGTCAGACCCCACTCCTGCCCCTAAACTAACTCGGACCAACCAACCAATGAAGCCCAGAGGGGGTAACCAGACCTTCAGACCATGGAGGTCGAGGTTAGCCCCATCCTGGGCGAGAGAGAATCCCCCTAACCTGCCGGTCGCGGACTCGCAGGACAGATTAACTCCGTTGATGCCTCCTAACCAAGTGTGCTACCAATGTAATGAGCCTGGACACATTGCCAGGAATTGTCCAGTAATAAAGGTGGACCTGGCGACAAGATCCTGGTCAGCAGTAACAGGTAGGAACACTGGGGAATGTCGGGAGGGCCCTTATCAGTTAAGAGTACAGGTCGGGGGAAAGAGTACTTACGCATTTGCGGACTCTGGGTGTGCACAAACATTGATTCGGCAAGCTCTCTTGGATGGGGTAGCCTGGGAGCCACAGGGTAAAGTGGCTATCTCCTGTATTCATGGAGAAACTCGGGTTTATCCCACCACTAAAGTTAGACTTACTGTAGGTGATTATTCAGCTTACGTTAAAGTGGCTGTAGCGCAATGTTTACCATACCCTGTTCTCCTGGGAAGAGACTGGCCGTTTTTTGATCGTATTTTAGGTCGGGAAATGGTCTTAGTTTCTACCAGGGGACAATTAAAGCAACAGGAGAAAACAATTGGCGAGATTTTTCCGTTGCAATCCGACCTGTTTAACCCTAAAATCCGCCCAAGAAAAACAAAAAGAGAGCGTCGGGTGGAAAAATATGAGGGAACTCTGAGACGACAAGGGGAGGGGTCTGACACAAAAGTAAACCAATCGCTTAAACGGCAAGGAAAGGGAGTAGGTATTCAGTGTAACCGGGGCTGCGAGGTTACTGAGGTGGAAGGTCATGTAATAAAAGACACTCCTCTCTGTGTACCTAACCATTGGGACCGAGATATTGACTTGGGATATGAACAACAAAATGATCCCACGTTACAGTATGCTTGGAAACGGGTTAGATATATCGAGGGGAAGGATATGCAGGAAGGACAACCGGTGGTATTTCCGCATTTTTCTGTATCTGGGCACTTATTATATAGAATAACCCGGGCTCCCGGGACGGGACAGCTCGTAAAACAGTTATTGGTTCCTAGGCCTTTTCAGTCAGAAGTCATGAGATTGGCGCATGACATTCCATTTTCAGGTCATTTGGGAACTGAAAAGACTCAGGAACGAATTCTGGCCCGGTTTTTTTGGCCTGGGGTTTATGGTCTTGTGCGGAAGTATGTATCGGAGTGTCCTGAATGTCAATTAGCTGCCCCTAAGTCAGTTCGCCCCGCACCTCTGGTTCCACTTCCAATTATTGGGGTACCGTTTGAAAGGATTGGTGTAGATTTAGTAGGCCCTCTGGAGGGAACAGAGTCAGGATATCGGTATATTTTAGTAGTAGTGGACTACGCAACGAGATATCCAGAAGCTGTTCCCTTACGCTCTATGAATGCAATAGCTGTAGCGAATGAATTGGTAAAAATATTCTCTAGGGTGGGAATCCCGAAAGAAATTCTCACTGATCAGGGCACTAATTTTATGTCAGACTGTATTCAGCAACTATATAAATTATTGAAAATCCGTTCAATTAGAACCTCAGTTTTTCATCCTCAAACGGATGGGCTTGTTGAACGATTTAATCAGACTTTGAAAAATATGTTGCGCCGCTTTGTAGATCAAGAAAAACGCAATTGGGCTAAACTGCTTCCCTACTTGCTCTTTGCAGTTCGCGAGGTACCACAATCCTCAACGGGGTTTTCCCCGTTTGAGCTCTTGTACGGTCGGCAGCCGCGGGGTATCTTGGATCTCATAAGAGAAGGCTGGGAAGAACAGTCAAAGGAGTCTAAAAATGTAGTAAAATACGTGTTGCAGTTACGCGATCGCTTAGAATTAGTCGGTCGATTGGCACATGACAATCTCAAAGCGGCACAGCAGAAGCAGCAACAAAGCTACAATAAAAATGCAAGAATTCGGAACTTTCGACCTGGAGATAAAGTGTTGTTATTGTTGCCCTCATCGGAATCTAAGTTGTTTGCTAAATGGCAGGGTCCCTTTCAGGTTATTCGAGCAATTGGTAAAGTCAATTATGAGATCCGACAGCCTGGGCGTCGGAAAGAAAGTCAAATTTATCATGTTAATCTCCTGAAACCGTGGAAAGAACGGGAAGTCCATTTTATATCTCCTGTACAGGAGGGAGAGGATTTTGGACCCTCAATTGAGTCAGAGTCAGCAATTGAGGTCCCGATGGGGGAACAATTAACTCCTGATCAGCGTGAAGAGGTAAGCAATCTAATTAAAATGTTCAGTGATGTGTTTTCTAACGTGCCTGGAAGAACGCATTTGATCGAACATGCTATTATCACTCCGCCAGGTCTGAGAGTTAGACAGAGACCGTATCGCATTCCAGAGAGTCGGAGAGATTCTGTTCGAAGGGAGGTGGAGTGTATGTTGAAACTTGGGGTAATTGAACCTTCCCGAAGTGAGTGGTGTAGCCCAATAGTACCAATAGACAAGCCAGATGGGTCAATACGATTATGTATCGATTTTAGGAGGGTGAATGCTATCTCCAAGTTTGATGCATATCCCATGCCTCGAGTAGATGAACTCTTAGACAAACTGGGGCAAGCTCGGTTTATTTCAACTCTGGATCTGACGAAAGGATATTGGCAAATTCCATTAACGAAAGCCTCTCGTGAGAAAACGGCATTTTCAACCCCAGAGGGTCTTTTTCAATTTTGTACTATGCCGTTCGGACTTCATGGAGCGCCTGCTACTTTTCAGAGACTAATGGACAGGGTTTTACAACCTCATCGAGAGTATGCAGCTGCGTATATCGATGATGTAGTCATTTATAGTTCTTCCTGGAGAGAACATTTGACTAGATTAGAAGCCGTCTTACAGTCTCTGAGGAGGGCGGGGCTCACAGCGAACATGGCAAAGTGCGCTATTGGAAAAGAAGAAACTAAATATTTAGGTTTCATAATGGGTAAGGGTAGAGTGAAACCGTTGGTTTCAAAAGTCCAGGCTTTGTTGGATTCACCGGTACCTACCACGAAAACCCAGGTGAGATCACTGTTAGGGTTGGCTGGTTATTACCGCCGCTTTATTCCACACTTTTCCACTATAGCCGCCCCTCTCACTGATCTCACTAAAAAGAACGCTCCAAATAAAATTAAGTGGAGTGCAGAGTGTCAGACAGCCTTTGAATCTATTAAAACTAATTTGAGTCAGGCCCCAGCATTAATAAGCCCGGATTTCAGCCGAGAGTTCGTCCTGCAGACAGATGCATCGCAGACTGGTCTGGGGGCGGTTCTGTCCCAGGAGAGAGATGGTATAGAACACCCGATACTATACATCAGTCGGAAGTTACTGCCCAGAGAACAGAGGTATTCGGTAGTGGAGAAAGAATGCCTGGCAGTGAAATGGGCAGTGGAATCTTTAAAATACTATCTTCTGGGACGACCCTTTGTACTCATCACAGATCACGCTTCTTTAAAGTGGTTAGACACGATGAAGGATTCAAACGCTAGGATTACGCGGTGGTACCTGGCGCTCCAACCCTTCGCCTTTCAAATAAGGTATCGTGCGGGTAAGTTACATCAAAATGCTGATTTTTTTTTCCCGGGAGGGAGGAAAAAGGGAAGGGTTAGAGGTTTCCGAGTGTTCCTTCGGCTCCACTCTGAGGGGTGGGATATGTGATGAGTCAAAGGGGTTTCGGTCTGTGATTCAGCCTCCCGACAGTAGATGGCATCAAACCAACTCGGGACTTCCCTTACCAAGATCTCGTGACCATGGCAAAAGTCATCTTTTTGAGGGGCGGCACCTTGGTGAGGGGCGGAAGTACGAGTATGTAAATTCCAGCCACTGGAGTCAAGTGAAGGATAAGGACACTTGTCAGTTGGGGATTGGTGTTCCGCTGACTACAGAGGCGGGACATTACATACTAAAGGGAACGTACTACTGTGTTCGGGGTTGGTCCGAAAGGAGGAGGAGTAACGGGTGGAGGGAGAGACTGGTTTGGTGCAGCGGGATTTTTAAAACAAAAAAACACTAACATTTCTTTTGTCTTTTTTTGTTTATGTATGGGTCGCCACGAAGACAATTAAAGACGAGTCATCACGGTTTGTTTTGGATTTCACCCCTGCACTCCTTCCCTCACACCATTTTGTTTTCTTTTGTTATTTAATTATTTTGTTGTGTATAGAGAATAAAAATAAATTATTTTATTTCTGTACACATAAATTACTGTCTGGACATTCCATTTAATACACTCACAGGACCACTGACGGGTAAAATATTGTAGCACAAAAAGATCATATAATGTTTCTTTTTCCAGGAAGTACATGTTATTTATATCCTTTTTTGTGTAACTAAATGGCATTTTCAAAGCGGAAATAAAGAACGGCCCGTTACATCACAGTGGAAGCTGAATACAGACAGACACATGAGTTCTGGAAATCGGATTGTGTCACCGCTCAGGCTGGAAATGAGAAGATTGATGTAATACTGGATGAAGAGAGATGCAATGCCTTTTCCTGCACAGTCTTATGATATTCAACTTTAGCAGCACTGCAATTGCAGTTACACAGCACACACACACACACAATGCAACGCATGTCTAGTCTTGGAAAGGCAACATTCAGATCTGTAATCAATACTTTGTGGAAGTACTTTTGTGATATTGTTTAATTAAACAACATTTATTCAGCAAACCACACCTGCCATGAACTTAAATGCAAAACATCTCCACTTAAAAAACAATTTCCGTGTGTGTGAGGAGGGGAGTGGGGTTTAGTTGTATCTCACAATAAGAGCAGAGACAGAACAAAAGCTTCTTCTTTGGGGTTATACGCTCATCGGCTCGGTGCCAAACAGACGAGCGACGTGGCCATTTCAACATCAGCTCATCTGAAACCTGCCAAGAGGAAGAGTGTCACAGTGGTGTGGAGGATTCCTCGGGATACTGGCCCCATTGTCTACATACAACACAGCGCAAGCATTACTGTTAGAGCAACAGTGACACAGTCACTCAAAGATACCACATCTTCTGTGAAAGCATTACAGGTCCGCCTGTGTTTGGGAGCATATTAAAGCCCAAAGCATGATCCAGGCTTGAAAGACAGGCCATTTACCATCTTCAAAGGCTTGGGTTGCTGCATGTAATAAAGCTATAACGAAGAAAAAAAAAGGGAGTCAAATAAGCAGTTTGATATGCCATCCAGAGCCTTGAATTTCATCCATAGCCTCGAATTTCATCCAGAGCCTTGAATTTCATCCAGAGCCTTGAATTTCTTTTTCAATGGCGATTAGAATGACAAGAAGATCGTATCCACATCATATAAGAATGTTTCATTACCTGAAAGGCAACGCAGCCCTCATGTTTAAACTGCGTTCTTTTCCCTGGTCCATCCTAATCTGAACATCATTTATCATGGATCACCATTTTAAGATACGGCTTGGTATGTGACACTACTAACCCTGCTTCGATCCTACAGCCTCTCATAGCAAGAACAGGCTCATTGTTATACCATGCTTGTGCAACAATCCTGGTCAACATGGCTTTAATACCTGCCTCCAAAGGACAGTTTCCCTTCCTCAAGAACCTGCTCTCCAGTATCAGTGCTGAGCATTGCAGCTTCCCTTCCTCAAGAACCTGCTGTCCAGTATCAGGGCTGAGCATTGCAGCTTCCCTTCCTCAAGAACCTGCTGTCCAGTATCAGTGCTGAGCATTGCAGCTTCCCTTCCTCAAGAACCTGCTGTCCAGTATCAGCGCTGAGCATTGCAGCTTCTCTTCCTCAAGAACCTGCTGTCCAGTATCAGCGCTGAGCATTGCAGCTTCTCTTCCTCAAGAACCTGCTGTCCAGTATCAGCGCTGAGCATTGCAGCTTCCCTTCCTCAAGAACCTGCTGTCCAGTATCAGCGCTGAGCATTGCAGCTTCTCTTCCTCAAGAACCTGCTGTCCAGTATCAGTGCTGAGCATTGCAGCTTCTCTTCCTCAAGAACCTGCTCTCCAGTATCAGTGCTGAGCATTGCAGCTTCCCTTCCTCAAGAACCTGCTCTCCAGTATCAGTGCTGAGCATTGCAGCTTCCCTTCCTCAAGAACCTGCTCTCCAGTATCAGTGCTGAGCATTGCAGCTTCCCTTCCTCAAGAACCTGCTGTCCAGTATCAGTGCTGAGCATTGCAGCTTCCCTTCCTCAAGAACCTGCTCTCCAGTATCAGCGCTGAGCATTGCAGCTTCCCTTCCTCAAGAACCTGCTGTCCAGTATCAGCGCTGAGCATTGCAGCTTCCCTTCCTCAAGAACCTGCTGTCCAGTATCAGTGCTGAGCATTGCAGCTTCTCTTCCTCAAGAACCTGCTCTCCAGTATCAGTGCTGAGCATTGCAGCTTCCCTTCCTCAAGAACCTGCTCTCCAGTATCAGTGCTGAGCATTGCAGCTTCCCTTCCTCAAGAACCTGCTCTCCAGTATCAGTGCTGAGCATTGCAGCTTCCCTTCCTCAAGAACCTGCTCTCCAGTATCAGTGCTGAGCATTGCAGCTTCCCTTCCTCAAGAACCTGCTCTCCAGTATCAGTGCTGAGCATTGCAGCTTCTCTTCCTCAAGAACCTGCTGTCCAGTATCAGTGCTGAGCATTGCAGCTTCCCTTCCTCAAGAACCTGCTCTCCAGTATCAGTGCTGAGCATTGCAGCTTCCCTTCCTCAAGAACCTGCTCTCCAGTATCAGTGCTGAGCATTGCAGCTTCCCTTCCTCAAGAACCTGCTCTCCAGTATCAGTGCTGAGCATTGCAGCTTCCCTTCCTCAAGAACCTGCTCTCCAGTATCAGTGCTGAGCATTGCAGCTTCCCTTCCTCAAGAACCTGCTCTCCAGTATCAGCGCTGAGCATTGCAGCTTCCCTTCCTCAAGAACCTGCTCTCCAGTATCAGCGCTGAGCATTGCAGCTTCCCTTCCTCAAGAACCTGCTCTCCAGTATCAGTGCTGAGCATTGCAGCTTCCCTTCCTCAAGAACCTGCTGTCCAGTATCAGTGCTGAGCATTGCAGCTTCCCTTCCTCAAGAACCTGCTCTCCAGTATCAGTGCTGAGCATTGCAGCTTCCCTTCCTCAAGAACCTGCTCTCCAGTATCAGTGCTGAGCATTGCAGCTTCCCTTCCTCAAGAACCTGCTCTCCAGTATCAGTGCTGAGCATTGCAGCTTCCTCAAGAACCTGCTCTCCAGTATCAGCGCTGAATTGCAGCTTCCCTTCCTCAAGAACCTGCTGTCCAGTATCAGTGCTGAGCACAGCTGTCTGCTTACACAGTCTACACTAATTGTGGACAAAGGATCTATTGAAAACCGGATGCTTTTCTTTTTAGAATATTCTAACCCCATGCATGCTGTCTCCCAATGTCCTTGAAAACAACATGTTCCATTCCAATGGACCATGTCCCTGTTAAAGAAAATATAATTCTAGACATCTACAAAGATAAAGATTTGATCTGTCCTTGTGGATCATTCCTGTGGCTGCCCCACTGAGCTCACAATCAAAGCTCCTCTGATGGAGTTTTCAACATTACTAAGCTGAAGGATGCATTTAAATGGGGAATTTATTCAACCTTTGTCCTCTGTCGACCAAAACCATAATCACTATTTAAAGCAGACATTTCTGAACGGAAACAAGCATTCCCACTGGGTGCCTCCCTTTGCATAAACTTACTCATATTTACCAATTCAAAAATGACATACTTTACTGTAAAACTGACTGACAGAATTAATTTGAAAACTAGCTGAAACAAATGCCCATGCAAAGTTTAATGAAATACTAGCAGAAAGTTCCCAAGATAGAACCTTAGCCATGGTGTACACAGCAGTAACCTCCAATCCTACATGCTGTGAATGCACAATGACCTCTAACCCTGTCCCTAACCCAATCCTACATGCTGTGAATGCACAATGACCTCTAACCCCGTCCCTAACCCAATCCTACATGCTGTGAATGCACAATGACCTCTAACCCCGTCCCTAACCCCATCCTACATGCTGTGAATGCACAATGACCTCTAACCCTGTCCCTAACCCAACCCTACATGCTGTGAATGCACAATGACCTCTAACCCTGTCCCTAACCCAATCCTACATGCTGTGAATGCACAATGACCTCTAACCCTGTCCCTAACCCAATCCTACATGCTGTGAATGCACAGTAACCTCTAACCCTAACCCTATCCTACATGCGGTGAATGTTCAATGACCTCTAACCTTTCTTACAAAAAATAATCATTTAGAAATCCTCTCTAGTCTGTGTAGTTTTTATACTTGCTGTCTGTCCCGTGTCCGTTCCACTCTGAATGGCAGGGGGCCGCTGTCCGTCAGCTCAGTGGTCCATTAGTACTGTAGTTTCACTGTCAGTCATTTCACCATGTTCTGACAGATCTGGTTTCCTGTGCACTTTCATTTGCCAGCTACAGCACCTGTCATTCAAAGCGCCTACTTTGAAATTAGCAGGTTAAGGTGTAGGTAGGCTTTTGCTTTAGGTATATGGTGACAGTTACTAGTTTGATTTGAAAATGGAGTGCAACAGGAAAACACTTAATAAACACTTAGTATTGTGTACAATACCCTGACTGACAGCTGAAGTCTCCGTGGCAGGATGAAGCAGGCCTGTCTGCATTGCTTTCCAGTGACTCCGAGTCCAGCTGTACTGAAGCAGGAGAGGAGGAAGCTCACACACTGGATAATAAGTGCAAGTTAGTTCTGTTCAACTATCTAAAGTTTTGTTCTGTGCATACTATTGTTACTCGCAAATTTACGCTATAAGAGTCTGTGTAATAGGCTGTTATATGCTACATTTCCTACGGTTTATGTGAGATAATTGTTTAATTTGTGTAGGATCTTTATCTTTACAAGGTATAGCTCTGTTGTGACCAAACATCATTTCAGTTAGAATGTTGGTAACCATGGCTACGTTGCATGGTGACCATGATAAAGGGGTTTCACTAAATAAGACGTTTCTCAGTGGCATAAAAATACTTTTTTTTTAAAGCATAAAGGTCGATTTCACCCATTCTCTGCTTGAATTGAAAAATAAAGATAAACGGTAAATTCTTTCTAAAATAAACACTGATATTAATGGTCGATTTGGCAAAAAAATTGAAATCGAATAGTAGAAAGCCTAAATATAAATCAATGGACAGACGTATAAACACTGCATGCACACTTTGATCAATGTTGGTGCTCACCTAAGGTATGATGTCAGAGGTGCAGTAAGAGTTTGTGTCCATGGCGGCACCTTGTGGCGAACTCCTAAACTACAGTGTGACCTCATTATTTATCTATTTATTGTAAAGCGGTGATCCGAACATCCTGCCCTTTATGTAATCAATGCCTGTGTTGCAGAAGGAAAGGTCTATCCTGAGAAATACGACCATTTTATCTGATCTTGCTTTCTGTTTACCTGGACCAATTAAAAGTGCTGTCTGCATCAATATGAAATAGGAGGTGGGCAGGATGACCAGTGGGTGGTGCTGAGCCAACAGACACTGCCTGAGCGGCACAGCCGTAATTCCCCATCCGTCCTGTTTACAAGGATTCCTATGGCATTCGTGCCCTGCCTGACCCCTCATAGGAATGTACTGCAAGCTGGCTGTCCTGTTCAGCTCCAAACTAACCTCAGCTGGACTTCTGACGTCTGCTACAGCAGGACGCACCACTGTTATTGTAATTTCTAATGGTGCATTCCAACTGCTCCTTTCCTAAGCATACAGAATCCAGCAAAATGCACAGTGTGTGTGTGTGTGTGTGTGTGTGTGTGTGTGTGTGTGTGTGTGTGTGTGTGTGTGTGTGTGTGCGCGCGCGCGCGATTGTGCGTCTGTTCCCTTTGGTATTAGTAATGCCTGAAGCAAGTTTCAAAATGGTGTGCAGAGATCTGGTAATAATAAGATCCTTGTTCAAAGCTTACTGGATGAGAATTCTTTCATCTCATCAGGAGGGAAAGGGGAAAATTATATTTGTATCCCATTTGTGATGTGAAAAAAAAATTGCTGATTTTTTTCACATATTAAATTTCAAGAAAAATAGTTATGAATATCAAACTATTTTATTCATAAAAGCAGAATCCCTATGTAAAAAATATGCACATTAAAGCTGTGTGAGCAGGGCTCAGATTGTTTGCTATACAGAGTTTATATTTGTATCAAATCACAAAACAGGTTCACATTGTAACCCCTGACACAGCCAAAGACTGTTCAGAGGTAAACTGCACAGCTACTGTAACAAACAGCGCAGCTACTGTAACAAACAGCGCAGCTACTGTAACAAACTGCACAGCTACTGTAACAAACAGCGCAGCTACTGTAACAAACAGCGCAGCTACTGTAACAAACAGCACAGCTACTGTAACAAACTGCACAGCTACTGTAACAAACAGCACAGCTACTGTAACAAACAGCACAGCTACTGTAACAAACAGAGCAGCTACTGTAACAAACAGCGCAGCTACTGTAACAAACAGCGCAGCTACTGTAACAAACAGCGCAGCTACTGTAACAAACAGCGCAGCTACTGTAACAAACAATCTGGCAATATTTCTAAGGTGTAAAAAGGACACATAACCTTGACAGTATTCAGCACATGCGATTCAAAAGTTAACCCAGGATCGAAAATCACACCCAAATTTTTCATCTTAGATCTTGAACTCAAGCACAGTTCCATCAAAACACAGATTTAAATAACTGGTTTTACCTAGCGGGTGTGGAGTACCTAACAGCATTACCTCAGTCTTGTCACAATTAAGGTGCAAAAAATTAATACATTTGAGTATTGTTTGCGTAAAAATGACAGTTTATGCCATATGATATTAATATGTAGCCAAGGGGAAACATATAAATACTAAATAACAGGGGGCCGAAGACAGAGCCTTGCAGGACACCAGAAATTACTGGCCCAACCTTAGAACTAAACCCACCCAGCAACTGCACAACTGCACAGCTACTGTAAGAGGTGAGCTGCAATCAAAAGACATCCTTACCATTTCTTTACTGACAGATCCGTAAGAGGGATGCTCCGCAACCCAGTCCCAACCACCATCAGGAACGCAGACAGCATCATTGTAACACGGAGACCTAGGAAGGGGAGAAGCATTCGTTTTCAAATCTAAGAGGCACATTATACCCCTTAAGCAAGTCATCAACACAACAGAGCACTGAGCAGTTCAGTTCAATTACAATGGGCTACAGAGGCGACATACATCATCTAAAAAGTTAACAGCTTGAAATAATGGATTTTTTTTTTTTTTTTTTTTTTTTAAATTATACACAGTATAACACAAAGTATTTACAGTATAATCGTAAATCTCAAAAAACTACTCACTTCTAAATCTTTTGTAGTCATTTTTGTATTACTTTAGTATAAATATATGTTAATTTGGATTCATATGTTGTTTTTTTCTGACTTTATGTGAACGAAAAGACACACATTTGCCCGTTTTCCCACTGGAAATAGTGATATTTTGAAATATCACTGTCCTGGTCACAAAAGCAAAGTTTGTGGGGAATAATAGCCATTTTCTATACTTTTGAGGCATAAGCAATTAGGAAATAACACTTACTATCCAGGAACCAAAAAAAAATGTGTTACACGGTGTAATGTGATACATACAGATGCTATTACAGTAGGAACCTTTATTTAATAATAACTTAATCATTGTGAAGCCCTTGTAAAAGCTGATCCCACTGAAACCTCCTAATTTCAGGTCCACAACGCCCCTCAGCAGCACTGCTGTGAGGACCTCTGTGTACATTAGCTGCACAATCAACGGTCCACTGTTCAATTATCAAAATATCATTAGTAACAATGGGCTTTAAGAGAAGCTGCCCTCTGCTTTTTAAATTCAATTTCTCCAGCCTCCGAACACAGGACATCTCTAACAACAACAACATCTGTATTTACTGCTTCCTTTTTAAAAACACACTTGGGACCAGTGGAAAGTGAGCACCGTGGCATTTCCCAGTTCGAAGACCCCAATTCACTTCATCGTTGAATTTGGATATCAGGAACAAAGGGGTGTTGCCTCTGCTCTGTGGCTTCTCCTGAACATGTCAAGCTACCACAGTTTCAGAATAATGTCATTTTCTGACATGGAGCGTTATAGTATTTATTAGATGTGGAGTGGTCACAGTGCTTTTTAGCTGCATGAAAATGACAATATTGATTTTCAGTTTGATTTGCTTTTGAATTTCAGGTAAAGTATCCTAAATACTGAAGTTATTTTGGTTTCACAAAAAATCTCCATGTGTACTGTACTTCACAAATGAATGAGAGAGCGGTGTGTTGTTTTCAAGTTATGTCAGTTACAGGACTCAAGCCTAACAGTAAACACAAGGGATGTACTGTGTGGGTATTGTGAGGGCAGCGCAGATCTCCCCTGTTATTTCACAGGTACTGTGTGGGTATTGTGAGGGCAGCGCAGATCTCCCCTGTTATTTCACAGGTACTGTGTGGGTATGGTGAGGGCAGCGCCGATCTCCCCTGTTATTTCACAGGTACTGTGTGGGTATTGTGAGGGCAGCGCAGAGCTCCCCTGTTATTTCACAGGTACTGTGTGGGTATTGTGAGGGCAGCGCAGAGCTCCCCTGTTATTTCACAGGTACTGTGTGGGTATTGTGAGGGCAGCGCAGATCTCCCCTGTTATTTCACAGGTACTGTGTGGGTATTGTGAGGGCAGCGCAGATCTCCCCTGTTATTTCACAGGTACTGTGTGGGTACAGGTGAGGGCAGCGCTGATCTCCCCTGTTATTTCACAGGTACCTGTGTGGGTATGGTGAGGGCAGCGCCGATCTCCCCTGTTATTTCACAGGTACTGTGTGGGTATTGTGAGGGCAGCGCAGAGCTCCCCTGTTATTTCACAGGTACTGTGTGGGTATTGTGAGGGCAGCGCAGAGCTCCCCTGTTATTTCACAGGTACTGTGTGGGTATTGTGAGGGCAGCGCAGAATACCCTGTTATTTCACAGGTACCTGTGAAATAACAGGGGATTCTGCGCTGCCCTCACAATACCCACACAGTACCTGTGAAATAACAGGGGAGATCTGCGCTGCCCTCACATCTCCCCTGTTATTTCACAGGTACTGTGTGGGTATTGTGAGGGCAGCGCAGAGCTCCCCTGTTATTTCACAGGTACTGTGTGGGTATTGTGAGGGCAGCGCAGATCTCCCCTGTTATTTCACAGGTACTGTGTGGGTATTGTGATCTCCCCTGTTATTTCACAGGCAGGGCAGCAGAGCTCCCCTGTTATTTCACAGGTACTGTGTGGGTATTGTGAGGGCAGCGCAGAGCTCCCCTGTTATTTCACGGGTGCAGCACTTTGACATGTACATGCTCCTCACTGTAAAAGGGCTCTTGCCTAATTCACTGGTTCCAATGTTTCACAATTGTGTATGATGTGGAACAATCAGGAGGAAGCACTTTATAGCAAGTTTCAGGAAGTTGAAAAAAGACAAAGTGAATTGGAGGAGCTCTGAGGAGCTCTCTATGGTACGTCAGTGACAGTACAGCTGTCTTTTGGTTTGATAACCCTAACCCTACAGCTCACACAGAATGCCCAGGTTTGATAACCCTAACCCTACAGTTCACACAGAATGCCCAGGTTTGATAACCCTAACCCTACAGCTCACACAGAATGCCCAGGTTTGATAACCCTAACCCTACAGTTCACACAGAATGCCCAGGTTTGATAACCCTAACCCTACAGTTCACACAGAATGCCCAGGTTTGATAACCCTAACCCTACAGCTCACACAGAATGCCCAGGTTTGACAACCCTAACCCTACAGCTCACACAGAATGCCCAGGTTTGAGGTTCAACCCTAACCCTACAGTTCACACAGAATGCCCAGGTTTGATAACCCTAACCCCACAGCTCACACAGAATGCCCAGGTTTGACATTGAACAATGATTGCGCTTTTGTATCAGAGGCACCTCTTGGTGAAACTAATCAAATTTCACTGAGAAGAAAGAAAGGTTCCTTTGTTATTTCCCCCTCTGCATGCAGTTGTAAGTTTTGCATTAAACTGCTCTCCAGTACATTAAGCAGGCATACTGCATGTCTTTGCTTCAGGTTTCCCATTACAGCAAGTGAAGGTTGAATAGCTCTGTTCTCTCCGATGAAGTGCCATGAAAGGAGCAGCAGAAAAATGATTTCCAGACCTTTTCTGAGGTCTTTAAAATTCTCAAAATATTACTTTTTTTAATCCTGCTACCACACTATAAAAAGAGACTTCCTGTGAATCCCACAGGTATGATGCACAGGAAGTGAATTTAGAGAGTGGTGGCAGAATAAATGTGTTCCACCAGTCAAAGTGAAAATAAAGTCTTCCAAGCGACGCTGTTCAAGTAAATGCAATACATTATTTATAATTATTTTAATCAAGCAACAGTTAACAGAAATGAAGAAAAAAATATTTAAAATGAAAGAAAAAATAATACAACTTACTGTAGAAATCGCATTCACGTTTACAGAAAATGCAAGAGAAACGAACCGAAAAGAGTAAAATCAACAATGTTCGAAATCGCAAGCGCATTTTTTTAAATGTATTTATTTGTGCAATTCCGCATTCTCGGACTTGGCAGTTAATGAGATACGGTGACATGGGAAAGCATGTAGACTCAGAATCTTCGAAGACTACAAATAGATGTAAGGACTGGTTGGTTCCATTAATATTTTTAGAAACTTAAAATTGGTATTTTTTGTACAAAATGCACAAAAAAAATGGAATACATGAAACAAATTGAAAACAAAACACATCTTACACTTTCCTATATCCAAAAATACTACCAATTAAAACTGCTTTAATGTCTTTAATTTAGAAACTGCCTCACATTTCTCTCTTCTGGCTCACTTGGTATTATGGTATCTATATAAATGTGAAAACATTTTGTGCCTGAAACAAAATTTCTTAGTTTCATTGGTGTCTGGTTCTGTCTTAAACCTCTCTCTTTTTCTGTGTAATAAATTACTGCAAAGCCACACAGTTGACTTACATATGTGGACTTTACTTACTTTGAAATGACTGTGTGCTAAGACAAGCTTCTGGTTTTAAAATTCTAATACATTATTTTTTAATTACTTTTCATAGACACTTAAGTAAATCTCTTTAAAGGATGCCTAAAATCATAAAAAATGAACAAAATTATACACTTAGTTTGAATTTTGGGTCCCTATTAAGGCACATATTTAGGCCCGGATATGTAGTTTTACAGCCTGCAAAACCCTGAAATTCGTTTTCGGTGGGGGGCATTGCACCCTGCATCCGCGCTGGGGGAGGACCCCCATGCCCCCCTGCATCCGCGCTGGGGGAGGACCCCCCCCCCTGCACCCGCGCTGGGGGAGGACCCCCATACCCCCCTGCACCCGCGCTGGGGGAGGACCCCCATACCCCCCTGCATCCGCGCTGGGGGAGGACCCCCATGCCCCCCTGCACCCGCGCTGGGGGAGGACCCCCATGCCCCCCTGCACCCGCGCTGGGGGAGGACCCCCATGCCCCCCTGCACCCACGCTGGGGGAGGACATGCCTAAAGGAGCAGATTAACGTGACTGTACTGCAGCAGTGGCACAGCACGCATTATTGAGCAATGATTTAAACCATTATTCCAGAAAGGAATTCAACAACTTCAGCGTTATCAAACCAGCCATTAACAGAAACCAACCACTGGCTCCAACCTACAACTATGTGGCCTCATGTTAGATTTACATTGTTGATGTAACTGAGAAGCAACAAAGCACTGAGTATTGCAGGGGTGCTGTGGAAGATCCACATGTCAAATATAGTCAAACTGATCACTGAAAGAGATTCATATTCTATTGAAGTGTTAGTGGTGCAAAACATCACAAAAAGTGAAAAAAAGCAATTTCAAGATAGTTCTTACTAATTCTGAATCATTAGAAAATAAATATTTACTTGCTGAATTAGTGTTGCATGCAATGTTCGCACCGGGGCCTATCTTACCCATACAGTAAACGCCCTGAAGTTACAGAAAAGCTGCTGTCTTGTCAAAAG
This sequence comes from Polyodon spathula, assembly GCF_017654505.1. Classification (NCBI taxonomy): domain Eukaryota; kingdom Metazoa; phylum Chordata; class Actinopteri; order Acipenseriformes; family Polyodontidae; genus Polyodon; species Polyodon spathula. The sequence continues at coordinate 438,290 of NC_054544.1, forward strand.
GCTGTGCTGAAAGCAGGTCTGAGAGATAGCTAACTGTCAGAGCAGTACTGTAGCTGGAGTCTGAGCCAGCCATACGGGAGGGAGATCACATGGCAGGGTCGGAAGTGAATCTTGAGAGCCTGCAAAACCTGGGAAACCACGCAGTGCACAATCATCACCAGAGCCTGGTGCAGCGGTGAGGCACTAATCCTGAAAGACAACATGCCCCACAGAGCCATGCTGTTCGGATAGATCAATTCACTTTCCACCCGCCAGCATCCTTTACAACACAAACAACAGCATGGTGGAGAAACACACAGCAAACAGACCGTTGTTAAAGGAATACAAATAAACAACAACTTGAACTTTTCTTGACAGATGCTAGGCATAGAAAATTATTCTAAACAAAATTGTATGTCAGTCCTGAATATTTATTTCAGACAGTCAACAAAACAGGCAAGAAAACCCCTCCAGATTCATGAAAAGCATCAAAGTGTGGAAGAACCTCATTGCATTATGGGCTTAAGGGAGGAAAAAAAGAAAAAAAAACTGCTGTGAACCTTTTGTGATGAGTGAAGGAGCACAAAATGAAGCTAGCGCCGCTGGGGAAGTGGAATTCTAATTACTAAAGCCAGGCCTGCATTGCAAACACGAACAATGTGAACAAGGGAACGATGGGTTTGTGGACAGTGTCTGGAATCTTCACAAATGCACTACAGAACCTCGTGTTCAGTGCACGGCTAATCACCTTGTAAAGCACGCCACCCACTTCTGTGTAATTTCAATACCACTACTTTACTGGCTGCTACAGTATTACCTGTCACTTACAAATGCCTAGTTGCCATTTAGAATAACATTTGCATCTAGGCATATATGGTTTTATTTTTTAATAACAAATGTAATCCACTAGGCATCACAATTTATAAAGGACTGCCTACTTCATAAAACAAATCAATAATTTGTGTCTACAACAATAACAGAGTTCAGTGTGACACAATACACACATACATATATATATAACAACTAAACTAAACTATGCCCTCAGTACAGGAGCTCGCGAGTGAAGTCTGGTAGATAGTAAAACCGAGTCACGTGTAAATGGTTTTCTGTATGGGACAGTGTGTGTGGCAGTGGAGTTCTAGGGTCTTGCTCCATTCATTACTAAAGCAATTGCTATGAAAGTACCTGCAGGCACATTTCTTTCAATGACTCACAGTGACTTCGCTATTTTTAGGTACTGTATTTACAGCCTGGATTTTCCCACTTCCCTTTATTAAGTTGTGTTGAAAACTTCATTTCAGTGAAAAATCATGTATATGGGAAATGCAACATAAAACATACATGTTTTTACTTAACAGAATACAGTAGCAGCACAGTGAAGACCAGGCTCCATTACTCATTCTTTCAGTAGTCACCATAAGTCTTCCTTTGAGTTTTGGCCAATTGCAAAAAGTTTGATATTGTTCTATATGGAATCATATGCAATTATGGTGTTTTGTGAAATTGGAGGTGATAATTTGACAGGGTGTAGTGACAATTTGAATAACATATTATAATATTATAATAATATATATATATATATATATATATATATATATATATATATATATACAACTGTAAGTCGCCCTGGATAAGGGTGTCTAAGAAATAAATTATATATAGGGCTAGGCTTTCAATATGTTTTACTCCTAATATAATGAGCCAGGATCACTGTTTTTTATTTGAATTACTGGTATATTCCCACATACCATGACAGCAGCCACTGATGACAAACCCACGGGACTTACACATGTATTCAACACTGCTTTGTGTAAGTAGTCGCTACTGCAGATTAATTCTTGTATGAATGGGAACAAAATGAATTCATTCACTGAGGTCACTTTTGGCTAATCCCAACCTTTATCAGCAAGTTGCTGCAATTCTGCTTACGTTACAGTGACGTAAGAGAGAACTCCTCCAGGGTCAGCTGCAACACTCAGAGGGACTGTTTGTCGTGCGTGTGTATGTGTACTAACATAAGTATAGTGTGGTACAATTCCAGGGATGGAAATCAGACTCCCATTGCACAGCAGTTCGATTCATTCCTGGTTTTACTACGAGTTTAATAAGACACACCTGAGCTTGTTACCTATACACACTGAGGCTAATCAAGCTCATAGTAAAACCCGGAATGGGGGTTAACTGCTATGGAATAGGAGTCTTATAGCCATGCCTGCAATTCTGTTGGTACACAGACAAAATGGGTAGATGAAAGTGCAATTTTAATGTGCCGTGCACACAAGGAACACACCGTCATATCACGTGCTGAAGGAAGTGCAAAAAAGCAGACTCAATTAAATGTAAACAGACAGTTAAAAAGGAAAATGCAACGCATTAACAGGGAAGATACCATCAATATTTTAGGAATGGAATTGATGGCGGTCTTTCTTTTATTGTTTGTTTTGTTTAGGTGCAAACTTTAGGTATCGACTTTTTATTTCGCATTGGAAATATTACCAGTGCGATTACAAACTATACAGTATAATGGGATTATAAACCATCAAGACAACACAAAAGCCTCTCTTACCCTTTTTATCCATCAACCACATGAACAGGAACCAAGGAATGAACCCAACCGGACCGCACAGCACCAGCATGGCAATGTCTATGCTGGTGAAGCCGTAGGCTAGCTTGGCAGAGTTCTGGATCGGACCCCAAGTGTTCCACACCATTCCCTGCATGAACCCCAGCAGGGAAAACAGACCCAGAACCAGCCATCTTCTGTTGTACACCCGACTGACTGGCTGAACAAAACTGGAATCAGACTGCAGTGTTGTGGACAAAAGCGGTTCCCTTTCGTCTTCCGTGCTGCTCCAAACAGCACCCATCTCTTCTGCTTGACCGTTAGAAGCGTGTTTCTCTCCTGGCCCGGGTTAAAACTCTGGGATTATTGTTATTTTAAACAACCGGATTAAAAAAATAATAATAATTTGCCAGTCCTTCACTCAAACACAACCAAAACAAGCTGCTGTGGACTCTCAAAGCTCTACAGCGACTGCGCAACACGGAACAGCGCACGGGTTATTAAACTGCAGCTGTGTAAGCGCCATGTGGGCTCAACTGTCCCTTCGTGTGAACGCGGTGCCGGCTGTGCGGCGGAGCCCGAATGGCGGCGGTTTCGCGGTGCCGGGTGTGCGGCGGAGCCCGAATGGCGGCGGTTTCGCGGTGCCGGGTGTGCGGCGGAGCCCGAATGGCGGCGGTTTCGCGGTGCCGGGTGTGCGGCGGAGCCCGAATGGCGGCGGTTTCGCGGTACACACGAGATTGTCCCGTGAGTTTGTTTACACGGGGAGCGGCTGTGAGTCAAGCAGCAGGAAAGGTTGCGTGGATCTGGATAGCCTGTTCACCCGTGATCGCTAACAGTCGTCAGTTTAGGGGTCATATTTAGTAAACGATTTGGACTGTGATGTATTTACTGACACATGGAAGCCTGGTTGTTTGGTTTTCAAATAATAATAATAATAATAATAATAATAATAATAAAACATTCAGTCTACTACTGTATTTGTAACGTGTTTTAAAATGTGAACGGAAATAAAAAAATTAAAAAAAGCGTGTGTATTTTGGTCGCCATCTGAATTTGTTGTACCCCAATCATATTTTTATAATAAGGACAAAAAACAAGCCCTACCGGAGTATATGAAAATAAAGACTGATGGTGATGTAAACACAAGTAGTTCGGTACGTATTGTAGCGATCTCGGATCCCGCAGGCGTGCGCCTCTCACAGGGCGAGGCAATCCACACACAGGCGGAGGACGTGGGCTCGAACCCGGGGCCATGGCTCTCGCACTGAAGCAGAGCCCCGCAATAAAGAAGAAACATGTGCCCAGGTCTCTGTTTGCAAGTGTACTCCAAGGCGACTTGTTTTAATAGACACCCTCTTGCTACACAGCTGCTTGTTTAAACACGTACAGTAACTTACAAGGATCCCGCATGCATTGTACTTGGATAGTGTTTACAATGCTTTCACTATGATTTCACTTTAAAAACCTCAAACTGCTGCTGTATGGAAAAAGAGCACGCACGCTGCTGAATTGTTTGTGGAATCCAATTTAGAACTGTCCATTTCTGGATGTATTTGACTTCCCAAATGTGATTGTTGTGAACTCTTTGTACAGCGCAATGCATAATCCAAGCGGTTTGATTAAACCTGGGGCTAGGTGGTACTAAACAGGCTAATGCACTTTCCTCATTGGAAGACGTGGCTGAAATCCAGCTCAGGTCCTAAATAGAATGGATGGGTGTTTCAGTTTACCACAAAACCACTAACAAGCCCCACATTTCTGTGAGGTTACAACACGTGGATACAGATAATATTGTAGCGTTTCACAGGCCAGTAGAAAGGAAGGAGACAACACGCCTGATTCGTTCAATTGCTTTAATTACTCAGACCACTATTCTATTTGCTTCATTGCAAACACTGAACAATCACCAGCTTTCAGAAACACACACATAATTGGTGGCGCAGTTGGCCAATTACAGAGGGACACAGAAAGAATCATAGGCGCAGGCTACATTTACACATAGACACGAACAGACGACTCCAGGGAATACAGAGGAGAAAGGAACACAATGCAGCAGGAGTTACAGTACAGTACACAAGACACAATTACATAGATGCACGGATCGCTACAATACTCCTGTTACATAGAAGCTGCGATGCAGATTTGTGACCGTATACGTAGCATTGACACTTCTTTCAGATACAGTGATGTAGTGCTTTCTGTAGAATGTTATGGATCATTAACTTGGAGCCCTGGCTATCACAATATTTAGTGCTACTGGTTCAGTGCAGCTCAGTCTCATTCTTGAGCTGTTTCTATCAAACTGTATATACAGTGCATTCCTGTTCCGTATGACCGAGCTCAGTCTAGAGGATGAAGAGAGTCCTCGAGTGGGGTTTTCTCTGCAGGACACGTTTAGAGTTTGGTTGTGTGGATTAAACATGGGCACCTTGAAATGAGCACACTATAGAACCTTTACATCTGACAGTTTTAGAAGAAATTAGATAATGTACAATACAGAAGAATAAAGGAAAATTAATGGATACATGGACTCAATACTATGATGCCTGCAGGTTTCAACAGGAAAGAATTGTATACTGTTACATCATTAACTATGTAGTAAATAACATCACAAACACATTAATAGATTGAAATAGAAATAAATGAGTATAGTCACCATGGCATCAAAAACCTAGACGTATCTCCTGTTTTCAAACACACTTTCCCTTGACAATAGCATGTTAAACATACTGAAACGTTGGGAAGTTCTCTCTCTCTCTCTCTCTCTCTCTCTCTCTCTCTCTCTCTCTCTCTCTCTCTCTATCTCTATATATATATATATATATATATATATATATATATATATATATATATATATATATATATATATAATATATATATATATATACATACATACATACAAACATACATATACACACACTTTACCCCTTTAACACATTGGGAGCTCCAAGTCAAGCGTTGTCAAAGTGACAGTCTGAGACGCTGGGATCAGACTTCTTTTGAAAAATGTTCAGTTTGATGTGCAGTAATTGGAAGTAGTGAACTTTTCAACCTGACAGTCAGTATAGATACGAGTCTGAACTGTCCAAGGATAGTTCTTGTATCCCATGGCGATGGTAATTTAGCTGCTTTCCTGAAAACTGATCTGAAGACTATTCTTTAAAATGAGGCAAAAAATAAATAAAATCATCATCAAGCTGGACTGAATGCATACAGATGTTGCTGTATTGGTGCCAATGACCCAAATGAAGTCAGTTGAAGGAAATGCCTGGCATTTTGATTGTTAAATGGAGGGTATTTTGATTGTTAAATGCAGGGTATTTTGATTGTTAAATGAAGGGTAGTTTGATTGTTAAATGCAAGGGATTTTAATTGTTAAATGCAGGGTAAGACTGAAAGCTGAATCAACAGAACTGCAAATATCAAACATTTCACCATCGAAATACATAAATACTTATTGTGCTCCAGTTCACCTTGTAGCTGTGCTGAATGCTTACTGCGCTCCAGTTCACCTTGTAGCTGTGCTGAATGCTTACTGTGCTACAGTTCACCTTGTAGCTGTACTGAATGCTTACTGTGCTCCAGTTCACCTTGTAGCTGTGCTGAATGCTTACTGTGCTCCAGTTCACCTTGTAGCTGTGCTGAATGCTTACTGTGCTCCAGTTCACCTTGTAGCTGTGCTGAATGCTTACTGTGCTCCAGTTCACCTTGTAGCTGTGCTGAATGCTTACTGTGCTCCAGTTCACCTTGTAGCTGTGCTGAATGCTTACTGTGCTCCAGTTCACCTTGTAGCTGTGCTGAATGCTTACTGTGCTCCAGTTCACCTTGTAACTGTGCTGAATGCTTACTGTGCTCCAGTTCACCTTGTAGCTGTGCTGAATTTTTACTGTGCTCCAGTTCACCTTGTAGCTGTGCTGAATTTTTACTGTGCTCCAGTTCACCTTGTAGATATGCTGAATGCTTACTGTGCTCCAGTTCACCTTGTAACTGTGCTGAATGCTTACTGTGCTACAGTTCACCTTGTAACTGTGCTGAATGCTTACTGTGCTCCAGTTCACATTGTAGCTGTGCTGAATGCTTACTGTGCTCCAGTTCACCTTGTAGCTGTGCTGAATGCTTACTGTGCTCCAGTTCACCTTGTAGCTGTGCTGAATGCTTACTGTGCTCCAGTTCACCTTGTAGATATGCTGAATGGTTACTGTGCTCCAGTTCACCTTGTAACTGTGCTGAATGCTTACTGTGCTCCAGTTCACATTGTAACTGTGCTGAATGCTTACTGTGCTCCAGTTCACATTGTAGCTGTGCTGAATGCTTACTGTGCTCCAGTTCACATTGTAGCTGCACTGGATGCTTACTGTGCTGTTTGCTGATAAGACAGCAGCTCATTGTAATAACATGCACGCAGCCTTTGTTAGAAAGCTGTGCTGAGTTTCTCATTGCATTGTCTTTTGCTCCAAATGCACAAAATCATATTCACATTCCATTTCATTGTTTAACACCCACCATGTTTGAAAATGGAAAATGTTTGTCAACCAAGAATTCCAATATCTCAGGGGTCCTAAAGTAAAAATCCTCTCAAATGCTGTCCCTGCGTGAGACCCTGATCTCAATCTCTATAAAGCAGGGTTACAAGGCATGGTTAGAGTGGTCTCTAAAATACATGGGATTGCCCAGGGCAGTTCTAGGTCATCATGTTTCTTGCACAGCTAATGTACATTTAATTGCAGGTTTCAAAACTCAAGTAGACACCCACGCGCTGAAAGGCACTTGAAAGTCAAATGATTTTCTACTGCATTTTATCTCTTTCATTTGACACATACAAGGAGTGCAAAACGTTTTTATTTCAGTTAAATTGCCTGATTCAGAGCTGCAGTTTTAAACAAAAAATATTTTAAAACAGTTAACTTTTTTACTGAAAAACCAGCTGGTTATTTTATATTTATTTTATTTTATTTCTGCTCCTACCTGTGGGTATCCATATAGTAATCAGAGGGCAGGGCTGGAAATAAGAATCCTATTGCAAAGCAGTGTTTCTAATTTGGTCTAATTTACTATTTTTTTAAAAACGTAAACATACACTTGAGTGGATATTTGTTTTTTAAGACGTCAGTGAAAGTATCACAGCCCAGGTTCAAAGCACAAGACCTTGTAAGGAACTGCAGTCTCCAAGTTCAGAGAGAGACTAACACGCTCTCTACTGTGGTAAAAGAGACAGGCTCCCTGTGCTTAACAGACAGATGGTTCTTAATATTATATTTACTCTATAGTACTTGCTGAACCACCAGAGTTCACTACGTAGACACCCCCTGAAAACTTTCTCCTGATTCCAGTTCTTCTACAGACATGAATACCAAACCCTACAGTCCTGAAGAGGCCCAGGGGTTTGTGGGCTTGTTGAAGCAGCCTGCAGTATTCTGTAACATGGCCTACGATTGGTCAGCACTGAAGTGGAGCGTGGACTATCTGTCCAATGTCCTAGAAGATAAGCCACTCAGGTTCCGGATTGGAAAGAGACAGACAGCAAAAGGTTACACCAGGGCAGATGAGGAAAAAGCATGAAAGCATGTCCACAATATAATACAGCACAATACAATATAATACAGCACAATACAATATCATACAGCACAATGCAATATAATACAGCACAATGTGATACAATACATCTCAATACGATATCATACAGCACAATACAATACAGCACAATACAATATCATACAGCACAAGGCCATTCGGCAATCTTGCTATTATACTTATTGATCCCAAAATATCATACAGCTTCTTGAAGGATCCCAGGGTGTCAGCTTCAACAATACTGGGGAGTTGATTACAGACCCTCACAATACAGCACAATACAATCAATACAGCACAATACAATATCAGCCCGGAATAATTCTGGTCGCTCTTCTTTGCACTCTTTCTACAGCACAATACAATACAATACAGCACAATACAATATCATACAGCACAATACGATATCATACAGCACAATGTGATACGATACATCTCAATACGATATCATACAGCACAATACAATACAGCACAATACAATATAATACAGCACAATACGATATCATGCAGCACAATACGATATTATACAGCATAATATGATATCAAACAGCGCAATGCGATACAATACATCTCAATACGGTCCTCACAATATGAGAGTCCCCCGCTACTGCACAGTTATCAGCACATGACTAGAGTCCTCCCGTCTGCGCAGTTATCAACACACAATTTGAGTCCCCTGTGTCTGCGCAGTTATCAGCACACGATTTGAGTCCCCTGTGTCTGCGCAGTTATCAGCACATGATTTGAGTCCCCCGTGTCTGCGCAGTTATCAGCACACGATTTGAGTCCCCCGTGTCTGCGCAGTTATCAGCACACGATTTGAGTCCCCCGTGTCTGCGCAGTTATCAGCACACGATTTGAGTCCCCCGTGTCTGTGCAGTTATCAGCACACGATTTGAGTCCCCCGTGTCTGCGCAGTTATCAGCACACGATTTGAGTCCCCCGCGTCTGCGCAGTTATCAGCACACGATTTGAGTCCCCCGCGTCTGCGCAGTTATCAGCACACGATTTGAGTCCCCCGTGTCTGTGCAGTTATCAGCACACGATTTGAGTCCCCCGTGTCTGTGCAGTTATCAGCACACGATTTGAGTCCCCCGTGTCTGCGCAGTTATCAGCACACGATTTGAGTCCCCCGTGTCTGCGCAGTTATCAGCACACGATTTGAGTCCCCCGTGTCTGCGCAGTTATCAGCACACGATTTGAGTCCCCCGCGTCTGCGCAGTTATCAGCACACGATTTGAGTCCCCCGTGTCTGTGCAGTTATCAGCACACGATTTGAGTCCCCCGTGTCTGCGCAGTTATCAGCACACGATTTGAGTCCCCCGTGTCTGCGCAGTTATCAGCACACGATTTGAGTCCCCCGTGTCTGTGCAGTTATCAGCACACGATTTGAGTCCCCCGCGTCTGTGCAGTTATCAGCACACGATTTGAGTCCCCCGCGTCTGTGCAGTTATCAGCACACGATTTGAGTCCCCCGTGTCTGCGCAGTTATCAGCACACGATTTGAGTCCCCCGTGTCTGTGCAGTTATCAGCACACGATTTGAGTCCCCCGCGTCTGCGCAGTTATCAGCACACGATTTGAGTCCCCCGTGTCTGCGCAGTTATCAGCACACGATTTGAGTCCCCCGTGTCTGCGCAGTTATCAGCACACGATTTGAGTCCCCCGTGTCTGCGCAGTTATCAGCACACGATTTGAGTCCCCCGCGTCTGCGCAGTTATCAGCACACGACTTGAGTCCCCCGCGTCTGCGCAGTTATCAGCACACGATTTGAGTCCCCCGTGTCTGTGCAGTTATCAGCACACGATTTGAGTCCCCCGCGTCTGCGCAGTTATCAGCACACGATTTGAGTCCCCCGCGTCTGCGCAGTTATCAGCACACGATTTGAGTCCCCCGCGTCTGCGCAGTTATCAGCACACGATTTGAGTCCCCCGCGTCTGCGCAGTTATCAGCACACGATTTGAGTCCCCTGCGTCTGCGCAGTTATCAGCACACGACTTGAGTCCCCCGTGTCTGCGCAGTTATCAGCACACGATTTGAGTCCCCTCAGAATCGGTTTCCTGCCTTTGCCAATGCCAGGGCCCATGTGGTCACACTGCACCCAGGACAGGTATCACTGCTTATCAGTAGCATTACTGACTCACTAATAGCATTACTGACTCACTAAATAATTCAGATCGTTATAGAACGAGAGTCATGAAAAATGACATAACCTTAAACTGTGATGACATTGAGTTCAGCATCTTTCCTGACAGGTGTGTCCATTTTTCAGTCGTGATGGATATGTTATCATCCCAGTATGGGGCCGGGCAGCTAAACTGACACTATGGATTTCAGAGGTGCCACGGTGCAGCTAAACCAGCAGCTCTTGAAAACACAAACATGAACCATCAGGTGTTTGTGAATATTAAAAAATAAACTCCATGCACAAGCAATTTAGTACGTTGAGACACGAGTAAACATTCAATATAGCTTCATGCCGTTTTCTTATTCAAAGCCATTATGTGAAACTGTAAACATTAGTTCCATTAAGTCTGTGCTTTGCTCGGTTTTTTTTTTTTTCATCCTTCATATCACTAATCGAATTTGCTTCAGCTCAAAGTGATTTTTTAGTTTAACTCTGCATTTGCCTGCTTTTTTGGGGGATGTTTTAGGTAAAGGGGGGGAGATACTGTCTGTTTTAGAGAGTTAAACATGTGTATTGGTTTTAATACTGTTTATTTTTCCTTTTAATACTAGCAGGAACATCTGTGAGCTTCACAGAAATGACTTATTACCCTTTTTAAGGACCAACCAGAGGGCTATACTGTGTACCAAGTGAAAGCTTTTCCAATCGTGCCAAATAAATAATATTGCTGATTTTCCATTTAATCCCAAATACCGAGCCCATGAATTGACTTGTCGGTCTCCCGCAGTCGAGGCTCACTACAGTGTCCTAGCTAACAAGGTGCGGCTACCTAACTGAGGCTACCAAACAAGACACTGCTGACTGGCCAAATGAACATTCTTCATCTCCAGAGACTTCTCTTGCATTGGCATTCCGAGTGTAAAATAATGTTATCTCCAAAAGTGGTGCCATCAGATACCTTTGTGATGTCATAATAAACATTCCACCTCCTGGAAGCAGAGCTGACATACAAATTATTACCAGGCATGTTTTATATAGATTCTGCAGTTTCTAACAGTAGCACACCCCCTTTCCCCTGCACACTGTATGTTTAGCCCTTCCATCAGACTTGTTTTCTTTGGAAGCTTATGGTGAGCATAAGGAAATCTTATCCTGCGGTCCAAGCTGCAGAATTTGCTTTTTGTTCTACACATTCACACACAGATTGCTTTATTCCCATGTTCCTCTTTCGTTATAATGTCAATGTTTGCAGAGCCATTGAGGATCATAACCCTAAAAGCCTGTCTGACGTCTGGGGAAGATTTATAATTGAACAAACATACTTGAAAAGACAGGATTGGAAAGACAAAGTGTGCTTCCTTGCTGTGTCACAAAGTGATTTCTTTCTTTGTTTTATATCCCATGATCAGGTCTTTTTTATTCCCAGACACTGGTGGCACTACGTGGAGTCTATTGATCCAGTCACTGTCAGAGTCAACTCCTGTCTTGAAATGGTAATTCAGAAGAGTCTCTCATCTTCACTGTACTTACAATATTTCATCTGTGGTTCTGTATGTTAATTTTTTTCTGAAAGCGTGGATAGTTGTTTTTCCTTGTATTTTTATCATTTATTTCATGTGGCATAATGACAGGCGTGTATACTGTGTGACTTGCACAGAACGTTATGAGGCTGTATGAGATAATGCCATTCCACTAGCGATGGCACTCTACTCACAACAGGTGGCTGTGTGGTCCTGTGGTTAAAGAAAGAGGCTTGTAACCAGGAGGTCCCCAGTTCAAATCCCCCCTCAACCACTGACTCATTATGTGACCCTGAGCAAGTCACTTAACCTCCCTATGCTTCATCTTTTGGGTGAGACATTCTTGTGAGTGACTCTGAAGCTGATGCACAGTTCACACACTAATCTCGATTTGTGATGGTGGTCCATTTTTTATAAAAATAGAGATTGTCATTTATCATAATGCAGAACTGTGGCAGAGCAGAGCTCTGCCCTTTATAAATTGGCAGTTATGGGGTTAAATTCCCCTACCTGCCTGGGTTTATTGTGTTCAGGTGGCTGGGGTTGATTAGCATAATTAACGATCAATCAGCACCCAGCCACCTGACATAAAAGGAGGCCTCAGCTGCCCATTAGGGAGAGGAGGGAGCTGAGGAAGCAAGTTGATGTTTGTGTGTGCTGTTTTTTTTTTTTTTTTTTTTTTTTTTTAATTTTCTCATCCAGTAAAGGCATCGCCCAGCCTGGAAATCTTTATTTTTGTAAGTCTTGTTTTGTGTCTTTCTATTTGTGTTTAAATCCCTTTGTTTTGGCCCTTGTGCCCTTTTATTTTGTGCTTATTTATAATAAAAGTATTATTTTTTTGAACTGCAGTCTGTCTTTAGGCCTCTATCCACTCGCCAGCCTGTCACAAAAACACAAACAGCACGGCCTCCTAACTGTTCATCCTGACTAGACTGAAGCACTACAAAGGACTGCATTGCGTAGCATTGTCTACAGATTCTCATCGGAAATTCCAGCTATCTGTCACTGGAAGAATGAAAAAACTGCAGGGTTAATGAACAGACTCTTATAAACTAGGATTAATGAACAGGCTCTCATAAACTGTAGGATTAATGAACAGGCTCTCATAAACTGTAGGATTAATAGGATTAATGAATATCTTCTCATAAACTATAGGATTAATGAACAGGCTCTCATAAACTATAGGATTAATGAACAGGCTCTCATAAACTATAGGATTAATGAACAGGCTCTCATAAACTATAGGATTAATGGACATACGCTCATAAACTAGGATTAATGAACAGACTCTCATAACCTAGGATTAATGAACAGGCTCTCATAAACTGTAGGATTAATGAACAGGCTCTCATAAACTGTAGGATTAATGAACAGGCTCTCATAAACTATAGGATTAATGAACAGGCTCTCATAAACTATAGGATTAATGAATAGGCTCTCATAAACTATAGGATTAATGAACAGGCTCTCATAAACTATAGGATTAATGAACAGGCTCTCATAAACTGTAGGATTAATGAACAGGCTCTCATAAACTGTAGGATTAATGAATAGGCTCTCATAAACTATAGGATTAATGAATAGCCTCTCATAAACTATAGGATTAATGAACAGGCTCTCATAAACTATAGGATTAATGAAAGGCTCTCATGTAGGATTAATGAATAGGCTCTCATAAACTGTAGGATTAATGAACAGGCTCTCATAAACTAGGATTAATGAACAGGCTCTCATAAACTATAGGATTAATGAATAGGCTCTCATAAACTATAGGATTAATGAACAGGCTCTCATAAACTAGGATTAATGAATAAGCTCTCATAAACTATAGGATTAATGAATAGGCTCTCATAAACTATACGATTAATGTATAAGCTCTCGTAAATTGTAATTAACGTACTGACCAGGCAAAACGTTAACATAATGGCTTCTCAAATACAAGCGATATGCTGAAAACCTTAAAAGCAAGGCTGGCGTGATGTGCTATCGACAGACAGTGAGTTCCAAAGACAGGAGGAGCAGTGTCTCTGTGTCCATTCGGAGGGGAAAAGTGCTCTAATGCAGCTCGGTTTCCAGCCTTATCAATCAGCAGAGTGTCTCTGTGTCCATTCGGAGGGGAAGAGTGCTCTGATGCAGCTTGGTTTCCAGCCCTATCAATCACACAGCTTTCCTATAGAGTACATGTTATCCCAAATTATATGACAAAATGTAATCCCCCAGACAATAAAAACATTTCAATGGGATTTCAACAGTTCTCGCAAGGTAACAACATGTGGAATCCCTTCGTAAGTGCCCTCTACAGTCTGGATAAACAGATGTCACAAAGGACCCTGCCGTCGAGCTGAACGAAGGTTACACTAAAACCCAGGACCTTAAAAAGGAAAGAGCAAAACGCTTAGCATTTAATAGCTATGACTAGTTATCTCCCAAAAT
>NC_054544.1:457479-512479 GCF_017654505.1 Polyodon spathula
TATGTGCTGCTGGTTGATATTTAGCTAAACCGCTGACAGGTATGTAGGTGCTTGACGGCTGCAATATTAATCAGCTCTATGCTCTCAATTTGGAGATTCTTTTTTTTTTTAACCTAAACAAAGTTAGAAACACATCCTGCTGATACTAGTAGATGCTGTTCATTTGAAGACTGGGGTTTTAATGAAGTCTTTGAAATGTTCTGTGCAGGGAATCCAGTCGCTCATGTAAAAGAGCCTTTACAGTGATTGATGGACTCCTTGCGTTTCTTTAAACTTCAGGAGAGCTGTGGGTATTGCGTTTGGCTCCTCCAATTTAAACCTGAATTAATCCTGCAAGCTGATTCTTTTGCAGTTTGCTGCCTGTGCCGAGCACAGTGTACTTCCATGCATTCATGAACAAAAACATGGGAAGCGTTTATTCAAAAGAAAAACAATACATGTTTCAATTGTAAAACATATATAAGGAAATTGACAATAGTAATGTGTGTGAAGTAATGTCTTCCCAGACCAGTGCACACTGGTAAAATGGTCTGCTTGCTTTATAACTGTATAGGATTATCCAGTGTGGTTACAGAGCAATCACTCTCGCTTCTAAAGTGTTCTGCTGGTGATTGATGATTGTGGTTTGCTGATTAGACAATTAGAAAGGAGCAAGGGATAATCAAGAGCTGATCTTGGATCATTGTTGTTTGCACGTGTCTCTGCTCAGAACATGAGTGGCTACATTTTGGTTTTCTTGAAGGCATCCAGCTCCTGGTATCCAAGCTCTCTCTCTTTTTTCTTTGCTTTTTCTTCCTCTTCTCTCTTCTCTTGTTCAGCGAGCTCCTCCGGGTCCACGTAGGTGTAGAAATACGCCATGATTGAGAAGATGATACAGACCCCAAACAGGAGACAGGAAAACAGAACAAACTCTGCCCACTGGAAGAAAACACAAGACAGCACGGTACTGAACCAATCCTCTCTGCTCCATGAAATCCTGTCTCACCCTCTCTCCTCCATGGAATCCTGTCTCATCCTCTCTCCATGAAATCCTGTCTCATCCTCTCTCCTCCTCTCTCCCTGATGAAATCCTGTCTCATCCTCTCTCCTTCTCTCTCCTCCATAAAATCATGTCTCATTCTCTCTCATTCTCTCTCCTTCATGAAATCCTGTCTTATCCTCTCCTTCATGAAATCCTGTCTCATCCTCTTTCCTCCTCTCTCCCTGATGAAATCCTGTCTCATCCTCTCTCCTTCTCTCTCCTCCATAAAATCATGTCTCATTCTCTCTCATTCTCTCTCCTTCATGAAATCCTGTCTTATCCTCCCTCCTTCATGAAATCCTGTCTCATCCTCCCTCCTTCATGAAATCCTGTCTCATCCTCTCTCCTTCTCTCTCCCTCGTGAAATCCTGTCTCATCCTCTCTCCTCCTCTCTCCCTCATGAAATCCTGTCTCATCCTCTCTCACCCTCTCTCCTTCATGAAATCCTGTCTCATCCTCTCTCCTTAAATTAATATATTTTATATCTGCCAGTAAGTCACTGATATTCAGACAGGTGATACTCTGGGAATAGCTGGCCTGCATTACATGGAGCCAATTGAACTATTGTTCAAGATTGCCACCTAGTGGATTAAAACAGTAACTGAGCTACTTATCAGGAAATAGTCATCACATCAATACAACAGTTTCAATGAGGATATGTTCAGACAACAACTTATGTGACCCCTGAAAAGAGCTAAAAAATTAATATTCGAGTTCAAGTTATCTAAAAAAACAAACCAAATATACTGTGGGGTATTATACGTCCCAGACAGTGACTACAGTGATGTTCAAAGTGAGGACACTTGATGTGCCGATTTGCCTCCTCCCCAAGCCAGTCCCCCTCCATACCTGTTCCAGCATGCCTCCCTGAGCTACAATCATCACAATCACATTCCCGAAAGCCACGGTCATCAGCCAAGCAGCCTGGAGGACCGCCTTCATACTAGCTGGGGCCTGAAAGAGAAACAGCCCCAGAGTCACCACTCACCAACGGGACTCGACTTCCAGGTCACTGGCACTGTAGTGCAGAGCTGCGGAACCAAAACCAAGTCTACCTGATAATGGGCACAGTAGCGTTAAGAAAGGCATAGTAAATTATACAGTTAAAGTCTATCTGCACCAAATACAGTAAAAATAATGCAATTTGCAAAATACAGATTCTTTTAAGAGTTTCCGGATCCCTTACCTGAGAGTAGAACAAGCCCCTACCCCTCCAGATCCCTTACCTGAGAGTAGAACTCAAGCCCTCCCTCCGGAGCCCTTACCTGAGAGTAGAACTCAAGCCCCTCCCCCTCCAGATCCCTTACCTGAGAGTAGAACTCAAGCCCTCCCTCCGGAGCCCTTACCTGAGAGTAGAACTCAAGCCCCTCCCCTCCAGATCCCTTACCTGAGAGTAGAACTCAAGCCCCTCCCCCTCCAGATCCCTTACCTGAGAGTAGAACTCAAGCCCCTCCCCCTCCAGATCCCTTACCTGAGAGTAGAACTCAAGCCCCTCCCCCTCCAGATCCCTTACCTGAGAGTAGAACTCAAGCCCCTACCCCTCCAGATCCCTTACCTGAGAGTAGAACTCAAGCCCTTCCTCCAGATCCCTTACCTGAGAGTAGAACTCAAGCCCCTCCCCCTCCAGATCCCTTACCTGAGAGTAGAGCTCAAGCCCCCACTCCGGATCCCTTACCTGAGAGTAGAACTCAAGCCCCTCCCCCTCCGGATCCCTTACCTGAGAGTAGAACTCAAGCCCCTCCCCCTCCGGATCCCTTACCTGTGAGTAGAACTCAAGCCCCTCCCTCCTGAGCCCTTACCTGAGAGTAGGAGAACTCAAGCCCAGTGATGGAGAACAGGACCTCGCCGGCTGTTATCAACACATACTGCGGGACCTGCCAGCCTATGTGCAGGCTGTTTGCAAGGATGTCTTGGATTGTGTTGATGTGGACAGTAGTGTCAGAGGTCTAGCAGAGACAATACAAGACAATTGTGTTCACAAGCTGTGCATTGTAATAAACTATGGCAGATTTAGGTTCACACTTTAAAATTAAAAGTATACATATTTTGATTTTATATATAAAGTTGAAATACCGCACTAACTTTATCAAAGCTTTAAAAATCTACCAGTTTTGCTGCTGTCGTTGGTATTACAGTGGCGATATGCCCAAAAGGTCCTGTCCTACCAATGGTGTCTATGTGCCTGCCTGCCTCTTTGGCTGCCTCCCTCCATCCCTGCCTCCCTCCCTGCCTGCCTCTCTCCCTGCATTCCTGCCTGTCTCATTCCCTGACTGCCTCCCTCCTTCTCTGCCAGCCTGCCTCCACGCCTGCCTGTCTGCCTCCCCTGCCTGCCTGCCTGCCTGCCTCCTTATCTGCCTGCCTGCCTCCATCCCTCCCTGCTTGCCTGCCTGCCTGCCTGCCTCCCTCCCTCCCTCCCTGCCTGCCTGCCTGCCTCCTTCTCTGCCTGCCTGCCTGCCTGCCTACCTGCCTGCCTCCTTCTCTTCCTGCCTGCCTCCCTGCCTGCCCGCCTCCATCCCTCCCTGCCTGCCTGCCTGCCTGCCTGCCTGCCTGCCTCCCTCCCTCCCTGCCTGCCTGCCTGCCTCCTTCTCTGCCTGCCTGCCTACCTGCCTGCCTCCATCCCTCCCTCCCTGCCTACCTGCCTGCCTCCTTCTCTTCCTGCCTGCCTCCCTGCCTGCCCGCCTCCATCCCTCCCTGCCTGCCTCCTCAGTTACCATGCCCTGCTTAGGTTACGCCCCTGTTTTGATTGTAAAATCATCAATAGCACTTTTTTTTCACAGATAATAAAACATAACAATTGTACAAAAAATGTGTTTGCTGCTTTTACAAGTGTAATTGGTGCTGCTGTAATGACGATTCGCTGCGAGTAGCTTTCAGAATGTAGCTGGTTGAGTAAGAAGGGCAGCCCCTATACTAGCGCTTCCTTTGTTGGGATGAGGCTGGTAACTCACCCCTGTTATAATAACAGTATATGAGGCACCAAAGTCAAGCAGCCCCAGTCCCACGTCAAGGCTAGTCCCACTTAAGCCAATTTTCATTTTTGCACTGTACCTATATTAGAAAAGAAGAAAACATGCAGCACACGCAGCAGAGTAAAAGTTTTTAACGTGACACGATCTTCAAACATCACCTTCATGCTTTAATACTGATCCCATCTCATAATGCTAAACCACATTCCGAAGACTGAAGCTGTTGAAAGACTCACATGAACAGTCTGGCTACGCAGTCTTAGAGTCTCAGAGTGCATATTTGCTTTTCTACTTACTCTCCTCTCTCGAATGTTCTGTAGGGAGAGACGTCACAGCCCGTCAACACTGCCCCAAAGTCTTCTTCCCCCACGCTTATGTTAACATTCTCTGAATGGCCATTGATAAATCTGTCAAAGGGAGATCGAGCACAAACGCAGACAAGCTAGAATAACGTACATCTTTAAAATGAAGATGTCATATCAAGCATAAAGAGATCCGTTCCATAAAGATGGGAGGTTTTTAACCGATAACCAGGTTCATTAAATAACTCAGCTAAAATATTTCAATCAATCACAATTAGCAGCTCATTTTGTGCTTTGTATGGGAAAAAATGCAAACACTTCCAAAGTGTCTTGCAGAAAAGCTTCATAAGCTAATTCTGAGTGTCAGCTGGTTTATCTAGCAGTGTAAGAATCATGCCCAGTCAAAACGACTTCCAGTGCAGTGCCACTTTCAAAACAAATATATCTCAGTGTGTTTTTCACATTGATGGGAATTGCTATTGTCAAACATTTCAGCCACAATAATGAAAAGAGCCCTGTTTAATCAGTTTATCAAACTATAATAATGTACTTCATTGAATTTCTGATGCTTTGTCTTCATTTTATAAGCACACAACGTGATCTTGTATCAGCCTGGATGAATGTGGATTGCTAAACTATGATGTCATTTGATCTAATTTGGAGCTGAAACGTGTTTGTGAGATGGATTTACCACCTTAAAGCTGCATGTCCATTGGCAGGCTTTTGAATTTCATCTTGTATAAAAAAAAAAAAAAAAAATACAAAAATGGATACTTTACATTTAATACAGTATTATGGGCATTTTCAAGTCATTTTATTATGGATTATTATTATTTTTTTTAGCAGTGTATATGTACATCATATCGAAACGCTGGGCAGCTGGCTCTTTGAGCAATATATATATATATATATATACACACACACACACACACACACACACACACACACACACACACACACACACACACACACACACACACACACACACACACACACACACAAAAACACACACTGCTGTGCAAAAGTCTTAGACATGTTGCAATTTACTCAACTATTGCATAGCAGTGTATATTTTAGCTCAAAGAGCCAACTGCCCAACGTTTCAATATGTTGTTCATATCTTTCTCAAGGAAGTCTGTGTTTGAATCAAAACATTGGAGGTATTTATAGGTTTTTCACGGCATGACAACTACTTGTTCTTGTTTATATTCAAATCCATGATTTATTCTTGCATGATGTCGTGGTGTTCTATATATTGTGACATCAAATCTGTATTAATTCTAATTATCATTATTTTATATAAACTTATATTTATATTATCATGCAATGTTGGCTCCGAGGATCAGCCTTGATTTGGCCTCTCCAGCACATCAGCATGCCTAACTTTTGAATGAATTTTGTTTATTTATTTATTTAAATGTTATATATTTATTGGAGTAAATTAATTCATTCTTTTCTGTTGAGTCCTGCTGGCATAATCGTGTTCAGTCTATTTATCCATTTACTTTCCTTTATTCTTCTTTATGTTGCATTGTCTGATTTTAGCTGTTCTAATACTACACACTTTGCATCATTCATCATTCTTTTGACTGCTGAAGTGCTGTACTATTGGTTCATTCATTTTTTTATTTCTAATTAATGAAAGGTGGTTCTGAACTCTTATATAAAGTTGTTCCAGTCTCTCCATATTTTATGTCATCACATTTTTCTCAGGCTGTTCCATAAACATTTCTATTATATTTTTACCTTTTTCCATCCAGGTGTGTATGGATACAGTTATTTAATGCTAACACTGCATAAAATTGCAAAAAAAAAGATGATCTGAGTCAGTTAGCAGCACCATAATTCTCCTAGGGTTAGTAAGTTTTTGTTTAGTACAGTACGATAAGAAAGATAGATAGATAGGTCGATATAGTAGATATAGTTATGCTTTGGTAAAACATACATAGAATGATATCCCCATAGAATTAATCATTTCACTTACAAGTTTGCATGCAAGACCTGTGCTATTGCTGTACAGCACTAAACTGTATGCTTTTCCTCCAATGAAGTGCTGGCTGCAAGGAAACGTTGCTTCTTTGTACATCACAGTGAAATTTAGGGTTTCGGAGTCTGCATTCAGCTTCAGCGTCTGGTATTCCAGAGGATCCTATCAGTGACAAAGACAAGGCAATTCAACAGCGTTCAGCATGTCAATGGGAACTTTCTGACAAGAAGAAAACTCTAGCAGTCCATCGGGTTTATATGAAGTATTGATTAGATTTTATACGAAGTATCGATTAGAGGACTTTCTCAATGTGTTCATGCTGTTAATATGAAGCGAGGAGCCAGTCTTTATGTGCCAGCCATATAAGATGTAAGGAAGGGGTTTCTGCAAAACACAAAATAAGAGGTGAGCTGATGTAACAAAGAGAGCGTCTTAACCACCATGTGAAAGAGCTGGGCTTGTCTGCATTCGTGTTTAGAAAGCTTTTAAGCTCATCTCACCTCACCGACAGGGGACACAACCTGTAACAGTGACACTGACGCAAAAGCTGTTCCCTCTTCAGCGCTATTAAAGATGACATTGTGTCTAGGCATGTGAGACAGATATGAAAGATTCCCAAAGCCACTTCGCTAAACAAGCCACCTGAAAAGGATGGATTGGATCTCCAGAGAGGGCGCTCCCTGGGAGGTGAGCGTGAACGCTGTCCTCAGCCAGGTTCAGGATCTGAAGCAAGCTCTCTCGGGCAGCTGGCGCTGGGATCATCGTTTCCTAAGAAGAAAAACATGATGTACTCCTCTTCTACTGGTGCATCAGGACATCACAATGAGTTTGTTTATAGAATGTGATCATCTCTGAGCCTAACTATTTCAAAACTGGGACTGGGATTAAATAAACAACGCAGAGTGTGACTTTATCATTATTCAGTCATCATGGGGTGAACACGCCACAGACTGTTAATCTACCAACGTTACTGCAATTGGCTGAATCACTTTCCCAACACCCACTTCTCCTCGATGGCCAGATCCGCCCACACTTTCATATACTGCTTCTCATCAGCAGTCACAGTGTTTGGCACAGTGCTTTAATACTATAATACAACTGTTCAAGTGGCTAGCACAGTGATAATGGATCACAAATATATGCAATCACCCCCATCAAAACGGGTTTAGTTCCCACTCTCCTACACTGAAGATGCTTACATTGACTTTCATTTCCACCAGCGCTGCTGCTGCAAACGCAATTGCTGCCAGAATCATGCCGGTTGCCATCCTTTTAAGAGGCCTGTAGGACACAAGAAATGAATGATCATCAATCTAGCCTGCAGCACTGCAGTTACCCTCAGCTCAGGGTCCTCACAGTCTCAGGTGGAAACAAGCAGACAAGGCATTCCTATATAAAGAACACTACAGACAACACAGCACATAGCATAAGCACAGTACTGCAAGTATGGACCCCTCTACTGTATCCTGCTTGGAATAATAGGACAATAGGTCCTTTAACTAAGGTGACAAACACTAACTATATTATTAGTGTCACGTGATTATACATCAGGAGAAGCTCTAAGAAAAGGTTACAGTGGTACACCCTGGTACAAGCCCACCCCATTGTAGGGAAGCAGAGTATAACAGGGATGGAATTAAGACTCCCGTTGCATAGCAGTTTCACCCATTCTAGATTTTACTAAGAGCTTGATTAGCCACAGTGTAGAGGTAATAAGCTCAGGGATGTCTTCTGAAACTCATAGTAAAACCATCAATGGATCAAACTGCTATGCACTAGGATTCCCCGCATGAGCACAGTGAAAGCAAGGTAAAGCACAGGCAGTCGTGGTATATGACCTGCAAAATGAACACACCTGCACATCTAACACAGTAACTTTTTTATAACAGCAACCCAGGAAGACAGCATCGTGCTGCAGGATCAGTCTCATTGTAAGTCTTCAAGCAATGCTGTCTAAATGAACAACATGTGGTTTTGCATGGCCTGGATCATTGACTGGGGCAATAGAAATCTGAGTAGGCATTGTCTTTGTAAACTGTACAGTTACCATGAAGAAGAATGGAGATGAGCAGAGACCAGACACTCACGTGAACTTTATGTTGCACAGCTCTACCAGTGGGTAGAGGCCCATATCAAACACAGGAATGAAGACCAGAATCAGCAAGGCATTCAGAGTCTAGGGAAACACGGTACATTCAGGAAACTGAACTAATCCAAACAGCATGTGATAGAACGAGTCAGACTGCAATGCAGAGATTGGTACAGTATGCTGAATCTTTATGGGGTTTTATACAAATGGCCCTCATTACATTTATTTTGTATTATATACAATCTGCATCTCCCTGCTGCAAAGCTAGCAGGAGGAGTTTGGTGAGACAGAGTTCTGGCAGGTGTTTCTTATCTAAGCCCCGTAGAGAGTGAATGAAAATGAATACCTGCATTTGATCAGGCTGTAGCACAAACCCGCCCTGCAAGAATGAAAAGAGGCCATAATCAACACAATGATATTAACAATCCTCCATTCGCTCGTCATCCTCCTTTGTGCATTTCCTTTCTCATTGGCTTCTTTGTTTAATCTTTACAGAACTTGCATTTGTATCAAGCGTGCATCATATGAATTGTATTGGATGTCATAGTTAACAGTGAATACATCTGAATTCATCTTTAGAGTCTAGTTTCCTATCCTTAGTGCTTCAGAAGCATTTTCACTGCCCTCCTGATCACTGTTTAGTTAAACTGTGATTCAAATATCTATCTTCACTTTGAAACATGTAAAATCAAACCAGGAAAGTATCTTCTTGTAGCTGTGTGTGGAAGAGCTCCCTCTAGGGGACTGATATAGACAGTGGGTTCTTCAGGTTTAGAAAAGAAGATACATTTCAATTAACCCTACTTACAAAGTCCATGTTCATTCTGGCAGCCTGCAGAGTCCAGCGGGTTCCCTGTTTGAAAAGCAAAAAGAAATAAACCCTGATCTGCTTGTGACTTTGTATTTGTTGACTGTTTATAGAAAAAGAGTTTTCCGTTTTCTGTGCAGGGTTAAGCAATCTTGTAATGTGCGCTCCCCGGGTTAGTGCTTGACTGGTCTATACAGACAGCTGTGTAATTAAATCTTTCTTTTTATCATCTCAAACTCCACCCTTAGAAGAGCAGCTTGTTCCACGGGTCACTCTGACAACCAGCCTGTGCTGCCAACACAAAATGAGGGTACGATGGGAGGACTGTCTGCTCATTCATTGATCTCTAGTGCGTTTCTCTTCTCTAAAAGACCTGGAAAAAACTGACCGGATTAAAAAAAAAAACACCTGAGAATACCTTTATTCAGCGTGTATTTAGCCTTGCAGAATAGTAGGCTTCTTATAGTAAACTCATTACCAACCAACTAAGTAGCTAACAAGCTAATCAACTAACTGACTAGCTAACAAGCTAATCAACTAACTGAATAAGGGTCAGTTTTTGAAAGTTCAAAATGACTAAAGGTTTGCAAGCTCCAGCTGCTAGCTTTACAGACCCTGGTTAGCACTAATCCTGGACTAGCCAATGTTACATCAGGCAGGGTAGTCCGAGATAAGTGCTCATCAGGGGTGTGAAACCAGCTGCAAGTGTTCTCATGAATGACACCATTTTAAAAGAAGTCATAAGAGATCTCTTAACCTGCTGATCGAACAGAGCCCAGAACATTGGCAGAGGAATGTACAGGAACAGCACCCTGGAGACCATCTTAATCTCTGTGATCAGAGGCTTCTGTGGAAGAACAAACAGGGAATGTGCTGAGCAATGGTCCCGTACTCTAACCATGGTCGCCTAATGAGCTTAAAGACCAATCCAGCACTCTGTGTGTACGGGTGGCTGTCTCTAGAGCTACTTGCATGTATTCATTAACAGCCTGTCTAATAATCAATACTGTTATCAGTCTTCTTCCTGATTCTGATCAGTGGATTAGATGCTTAGCTGCAACTCTCCTGCTAACCCTGAGGGTGGCGCCCTTGTCTCTGTTGAGCGTGGCTCTCTTTACCCGAGTATATGTGACCTACAGCACGCCCTGTTCACGGATTTCTTTTTTTTGGTTTATAAAGCATTCCAGGGTTAAGCAGAGGCCAGGTAACTGGGGCTGGATTTTATATAGAAAAATAAAACCAGGAGCCAGAAATCTGATAACCAGTAAGTCATTGTTAAAGGCTTCCTGTAAACTTTCAAAGGATGACCCACTGACTGCACCCAACTGTTAAAACCAAAAACTGGGTTTTGGTGGGTTGTTTGGAAATTAGAGAAACGCATTACCTGGTACTTTTCTTCAGCCCAGTCAAGCCAGTGCTGCCTCTTTGGAAAGTGACTGAAACGATGCTTCCAGCGATTGTTTACTGCAAACTAGAGAACCAAATGACTCAAGACAATTGTGTCCAAGCGCCTGTACAACACAACCTTTCTGAAATGAGCAGCTTCTATAGAAATAATAACGTATCCTATCATTTCTTCACAATCAAAACCAAAACTCTTTTGTAAAAAGTGGATTCCGGCCAGCAAAGCAAACATACATCTTAAGAGGATGTAGACTGTAACATGCTTTATTATTTAAGCTACTGTAGCATTGTATAGTACATAGCTAAAGCTAAAAAAAGACAGGAAAACACACAGTTTGTTAAAGAATTTGTATTAGTAAATATCCAAAGTGCTATAAACTATAACATGTCTTGCAGTATATCAAGCATTGCATAGTAAATAGGTAAGGATTGAAAATGATTAGAGCCAGTTCATATGTTAGTATAGTCAGTAACTTACTCCAATGCATTTGCAGACTTCCACCATAATGTTTCCTTGTGGCGGACGTTTCTTGTACATTCCACTGCCAGCAATAAACACAACTGAAGGTATAAAGAGAGTTGAGTCAATGGGAGCCCAGCCACCTCAACTCTAACTGGAGCCCAATTACTATTACCAGTTATTACTGCACAGCAGAGACAATGGGAGTCTGTCAGTACTGGAGCCCAATCAATATGACCAGTTATTACTGCACAGCAGAGACAATGGGAGTCTGTCAGTACTGGAGCCCAATCAATATGACCAGTTATTACTGCACAGCAGAGACAATGGGAGTCTGTCAGTACTGGAGCCCAATCAATATGACCAGTTATTACTGCACAGCAGAGGCAATGGGAGTCTGTCAGTACTGGAGCCCAATCAATATGACCAGTTATTACTGCACAGCAGAGGCAATGGGAGTCTGTCAACTACCTTACTTTGAATTGGTTCATTCCTGTTCATTACTGCTTGCCAAATTTAAAGCATATGCACTTGTGTCTATGCTTTCTTTGTCAAGTGGTTTTTGTTTTGGGTAATTAGTATGGCACAGCATGTTGCAAATTGATACTGTATCAACAACAACCCATTGGTATTACTGCAGAAATGGTCTAATTTCACTCACCCAGCGCAACAGCCATCAGAGCGGCAGGAACGCCAAATGCAAGAGCATAACAATCTCTGCCAAAGCACTGGACATTACCTGAGGAGAGGCCACTGTCATTAGCACTGCGGCAACAGGACTATACTACAATACTACTGATAATAACCACAATCCCAAACTCCATACTGTCATTAGCACTGCAATAACAGGACCATACTACAATACTACTGATAATAACCACAATCACAAACTCCATACTGTCATTAGCACTGCAATAACAGGACTATACTGTAATACTACTGATAATAACCACAATCACAAACTCCATACTTTCCTTTGTTCACGAAGCTTGAACTCCTGAGCTGTTTGAAGAGTTGATATTTATGAAACAGTTCTCTGCTGTTGTTAATGATGCCATCAACAGCCCAGAACAGTTTCAGGAATGTTAAACTTTACTTCATTCATGAAAAACAGACTTTGAAAAACATTCTTGAACTAACTCACAAGTTAAACATTCATAGTTAATCAATATAGAAATAATTGTGTGCTAAAACTTGTGACCAGGATACAGATAGTTAAGTGACCACAGAGAACTTCAAGCTAGAAGTCATTTATCCACTGTGGAAGGTGTAGGATATGATTGCATTACAAAGATGTGCTTTTTCTGTATTGACTTGCATTGGGATGCTTGAAACTGTATGTTTTGTGATCATTGCATTTAGCAGCATATCCACAGGTATGATAATGGTGGTAACTTACATCATTGCATCATGTAAATAGTGGGTTAGCAATGGCATACTGATGAGAAGAGCAGACTAACCTCGTAGTAGAGGGGTGACGAATGTTGATATCACACTTCCTGCATTAATGGACAGGTAGAAGATGGAGAAGAACTTTCTCTTCTCATTCAACTGAAACAAATCACCAATATAAACCCACGTGGAAGTATTTTTGGGTGTTTTTTTTTTTTTTTCAAATACAAGAAAATATAAACTATAAATAAGTCCATTGTTCTGCTGTATTGATAAGGACACTACTAATTATTTATTACAAACTGGAACAGCACAGTCATGTGAAAATGGGTGAAACTGCTATGCAATAGGAGTCTTCTTTCCACCCCTGGGCATTGCTAACAACTCTGCGAACATGAAGCAAGCTTTCTTACGTGTTCTTCTTCAAACTGGTCTCCTCCGAAAGCAGCAACGCAGGGCTTGATTCCTCCTGTCCCAAGAGCTATGAGGACCAGGCCCACCATCGACAGGACTCTGTAAGAGATGAAACACGTTCAAGTCAAGGCAGGGTTATCATTACTGCCGGCGATACATTTCTCAGCAGGGTTATCATTACTGACGGCGATACATTTCTCAGCAGGGTTATCATTACTGACAGCAATACATTTCTCAGCAGGGTTATCATTACTGACAGCAGCATACATTTCTCAGCAGGGTTATCATTACTGACAGCGATACATTTCTCAGCAGGGTTATCATTACTGACAGCGATACATTTCTCAGCAGGGTTATCATTACTGACAGCGATACATTTCTCAGCAGGGTTATCATTACTGACAGTGATACATTTCTCAGCAGGGTTATCATTACTGACAGCGATACATTTCTCAGCAGGGTTATCATTACTGACAGCGATACATTTCTCAGCAGGGTTATCATTACTGACAGCGATACATTTCTCAGCAGGGTTATCATTACTGACAGCGATACATTTCTCAGCAGGGTTATCATTACTGACAGCGATACATTTCTCAGCAGGGTTATCATTACTGACAGCGATACATTTCTCAGCAGGGTTATCATTACTGACAGCGATACATTTCTCAGCAGGGTTATCATTCAGATACATTTCTCAGCAGGGTTATCATTACTGACAGCGATACATTTCTCAGCAGGGTTATCATTACTGACAGCGATACATTTCTCAGCAGGGTTATCATTACTGACAGCGATACATTTCTCAGCAGGGTTATCATTACTGACAGCGATACATTTCTCAGCAGGGTTATCATTACTGACAGCGATATATTTCTCAGCAGGGTTATCATTACTGACAGCGATACATTTCTCATTGAATCACAGCAAAGCAGGGAATCATTATTCCCAAATTGCTGTATTGCTAAAAAAAAATACATTATAATAACTAAACAATGTGACTGCGGCTTTTCTTATTGATAATAATAATAATATCATCTAAACAATGTGACTGTGGCTTTTCTTATTGTGCAGTTTAAATAAGAAGATCTAAGCAATGTGAACCCGGATCCAGGACTGAAGGAGAGATGTGTGTCGAGCTGTTAAGAGTACATTGCTGTCAGGCGACCCCTGCAGCATATAAAACCATTGCAACATGTTGATTTGGTTGACATGGACCAGCTGACCAGTTCTGAGGTACTGTCTATGAGGAATCATAGACAACACCTTCACTGTAATTCACCTCAGTTTCTTAGTCCAAGAAGCAAGTCAAAGAGCCTGTCACAGAGACGGCCGAAGTGGGCGGTGTCAGAACCAGGAAAAGGAATGAAATACACAAAACACAGGACGGATGAAATGAAATGATGATGGCGCTGGCTGGCGCCGGTTTATTGTAAAATAAAAGGGTTTAACAAACAAAAGACAGGACACGGCACTTCGCGCCAAAATAAACAGACAAACAAAACGAATAGACACAGACTATATATAATGTTGTGCTGGGATTCAATTACCAATTAATTATTCACTTGAATCCCAGCACGTGAATTAATAAAGTGCAATTCCCCGTGCTCACATATTACTACATTTTACTTGCACGTGAAGTGCTGTGCAATCCTCGTGCCTAAATACACATATACATTTTAAACACTTGTGTTACACAGACCCGTTTATATCCCGTGTACCAATGTCTATACACCAACATTTAAACACACCACACGCAACACATACCAGATAATATACACAAGGGCGGGCACTTTGTCACAGAGCCCTATAAGCATATGTATGTGTATATACACTCACACGTGCATTGTCTGGTCTCCCACTGTCGGTATTGCACCAACAGACTTGATGATGTGTCCAGCTACATAAACAATGGAGAGGTATATGATAGTCCTGTGTAGAAAAAGAAACAAGAAAATAACATTTTAACAGCCCAGATAGCTCATAAGTATGTGGGAATATACACTCACACGCTGCAATTGTCGGGGTCTCCCCACTGCTCGTATGCACCACAACAGACTTGAGACTGTGTCCCTACATCAATACATGAGAGCATATCGAAGTCAGCTTGTAGAAAAAGTAAAACAATTAAAAATCTTTTAATTATCCATGGTGCACCAAAGCTAATGTGCAGAACAACAGCATGATTAATTCCCTTGTGGTAAATAATAATAACGGTTCTCTTACTTAAATTTCCCAAGGAACGAGTCGGCTATTAGCGCTCCAATGAGGGGTGTGAAATAACAAAGGCTGGAGAAGGCGTGGTAGACAGATGTGGACAGGTCCTTATCCCAGTGAAGAAAGTTCATGAAGTACAGAGTCAGCACAGCTTCATGAAAACAACATGGAAATATGTTAGAAGATGCTTCACACTCGATCTTCACCACAGCCTTTCAACAAACAAAGAAGAGAAGACGCAGAAAGTTTGCCGTGTTGGGTCTTTTGATTAACAAACTGTGAAATGATCTCCACACAGCCCTTCCTATAGTGGTAACCAAACTGACTGAAATGATCTCCAGACAGCCCTTCCTATAGTGGATAACCAAACTGACTGAAATGATCTCCAGACAGCCCTTCCTACAGTGAACAGCCAAACTGACCGTGATATGATCTCCAGACAGCCCTTCCTACAGTGAACAGCCAAACTGACTGAAATGATCTCCAGACAGCCCTTCCTACAGTG
Source organism: Polyodon spathula (assembly GCF_017654505.1). Lineage (NCBI taxonomy): Eukaryota > Metazoa > Chordata > Actinopteri > Acipenseriformes > Polyodontidae > Polyodon > Polyodon spathula. The sequence goes on from NC_054544.1 coordinate 473,045, forward strand.
AACAGCCAAACTGACTGAAATGATCTCCAGACAGCCCTTCCTACAGTGAACAGTCAAACTGACTGGGATATGAACTCCAGACAGCCCTTCCTGTGGACAGCCAACAGCCAAACTGACTGAAATGATCTCCACACAGCCCTTCCTATAGTGGATAGCCAAACTGACTGAAATGATCTCCAGACAGCCCTTCCTACAGTGAACAGCCAAACTGACTGAAATGATCTCCAGACAGCCCTTCCTACAGTGAACAGTCAAACTGACTGGGATATGAACTCCAGACAGCCCTTCCTGTGGACAGCCAACAGCCAAACTGACTGAAATGATCTCCAGACAGCCCTTCCTACAGTGAACAGCCAAACTGACTGAAATGATCTCCAGACAGCCCTTCCTGGGGACAGCTAAACCGATGCAGTGTGCCCAGTTGGTTAACAGCTAGCCCATGCATCGGATAATGGATTACTTGTTCCCAGTCTGCATTTCACTTTTTAAATAGTCAATTGCCAACTGGATAAGGTTTGGCAAATAGCCTGTCTCGAAAAGTCAACTGGTTACTGTAAAATACATAGGGATGGAAGTAAGACTCCCATTGCATAGCAGTTTGATCCATTCCTAGTTTTATTATGAGTTTATTGTTACCTATACACTGTGGCTAATCAAGCTCATAGTAAAACCTGGAATGGGTAACTCTGCAACGCAATAGGAGTCTTATTTCCATCCCTGAATGCACACAAAAAGGGATCTCAACTGCCGGGCAGGCAGTGTCCTGTGCAATACCTTTCATGCCATAATAAGAGAAGCGCTCGCAGAACTCGTTCACCACGATGAAAGCGATGCTCAGGGGGTAGTTGGTTCCACACAGCCTCTAAAATGACAATGCAAATAATCATAATTTCACTACAAACTCCAAATCCAAATTTCAAGTACTAGGTTACTGTTGATTTTATGTTGTTTTGTTTTTCGTCAATGCAATAAATAACAAGCACATCTTTTAATCTGTACATTCCTGCTTGCAGGAGGAGAACTCTCTCAAAGTAGGTCTTATTCATAGATGAAGGTGATTTACAGCAGCCTGTTTGGGGCTAATCTATCAAGTCCTGCCAGCTCCTCTTTGTAACCAACATCCTGCCATGTTAATGAATCTGCCTAGAAAACACAAGCAACACTAGGAATGGGGATTATAAGATTGGGGTTAGATTAGGTGTTGTGATTATTACCAAGCTAATTTCTGACTTTAATTGTACTGGAACTTTTTATTTTTTACTCTACTGTGCACATTTTTATACTGTATGCAGGCATTCTCTTTATGATTGTGTGTTACATTTTAATGACAATTCAGGTTTACAGATGCAGTGTCAACACTTGAAAAACATTTTCAGCGTTGCTTGTTCACTGTGGTGAACACCATTAAAGCTGACAGTAAAACAAACAGCCCTGGTTTGACCGGAATCCAGCAAGTGGATATTTAAACAACTTACCGGAACTTTCTTTCTGGCTGTTGTGAAGTCATTAAGTGCTCCATCTGGGGAAAGAAAATGGACAGTTTCTTTGGTTTTTGTTCATTGAAAGTGTTTTGTTCATTGCACGTTTGCATGTCCCTGTAAACTACTGGAAGTCCTGTGCAGCAGCTTTACCATGCAAGTCAATCAGCATCTTCACCATGCAAGTCAATCAGCATCTTCACCATGCAAGTCAATCAGCATCTTCACCATACAAGTCAATCAGCATCTTCACCATACAAGTGAATCAGCAGCTTCACCATGCAAGTCAATCAGCAGCTTCACCATGCAAGTGGATCAGCATCTTTACCATGCAAGTCAATCAGCAGCTTCACCATGCAAGTCAATCAGCATCTTCACCATGCAAGTGAATCAGCACCTTTACCATGCAAGTCAATCAGCAGCTTCACCATGCAAGTCAATCAGCATCTTCACCATGCAAGTGAATCAGCAGCTTTGTGAATGGTGCGTGAACCAACAACACCAAGCCGGTGACTGCCTTTAGCTAAACCCTGAAATCAGCGCTACCCTTTGTGTGCACAGTGAAAGGGCTGACTAGTCCACTTATAATTTACCATCGTTTTTTAACCTATCAGAAATATCTGGAGGCTGTAATGCAGAAAATATAAGGGAAGCCACATTCAGTTGTTTGGGAAATTAACAAAATGATAATCCATTACAGAAAAGGATGTGGTTTAAATCACAGTGCGGCAGTAATGCTATCTCAGCATTCTCAGGTTTATTTATTTTATACTATAATTGAATGTACATTTATTTTATATTATAATTGAATGTATTTGATCATGTCCTAGTGAGGTCAATATTTGTAGTGTTGTCATGTAACGTGACTGTGCCCACCCTTGCATGTGTAGTGCTGTCATGTAACGTGACTGTGCCCACCCTTGCATGTGTAGTGCTGTCATGTAACGTGACTGTGCCCACCCTTGCATGTGTAGTGTTGTCATGTAACGTGACTGTGCCCACCCTTGCATGTGTAGTGCTGTCATGTAACGTGACTGTGCCCACCCTTGCATGTGTAGTGCTGTCATGTAGCGTGACTGTGCCCACCCTTGCATGTGTAGTGCTGTCATGTAACGTGACTGTGCCCACCCTTGCATGTGTAGTGCTGTCATGTAACGTGACTGTGCCCACCCTTGCATGTGTAGTGCTGTCATGTAACGTGACTGTGCCCACCCTTGCATGTGTAGTGCTGTCATGTAGCGTGACTGTGCCCACCCTTGCATGTGTAGTGTTGTCATGTAGCGTGACTGTGCCCACCCTTGCATGTGTAGTGTTTTCATGTAGCGTGACTGTGCCCACCCTTGCATGTGTAGTGCTGTCATGTAGCGTGACTGTGCCCACCCTTGCATGTGTAGTGTTTTCATGTAACGTGACTGTGCCCACCCTTGCATGTGTAGTGCTGTCATGTAGCGTGACTGTGCCCACCCTTGCATGTGTAGTGCTGTCATGTAGCGTGACTGTGCCCACCCTTGCATGTGTAGTGCTGTCATGTAGCGTGACTGTGCCCACCCTTGCATGTGTAGTGTTGTCATGTAACGTGACTGTGCCCACCCTTGCATGTGTAGTGCTGTCATGTAACGTGACTGTGCCCACCCTTGCATGTGTAGTGCTGTCATGTAGCGTGACTGTGCCCACCCTTGCATGTGTAGTGCTGTCATGTAGCGTGACTGTGCCCACCCTTGCATGTGTAGTGTTTTCATGTAACGTGACTGTGCCCACCCTTGCATGTGTAGTGCTGTCATGTAACGTGACTGTGCCCACCCTTGCATGTGTAGTGTTTTCATGTAACGTGACTGTGCCCACCCTTGCATGTGTAGTGTTGTCATGTAACGTGACTGTGCCCACCCTTGCATGTGTAGTGCTGTCATGTAATGTGACTGTGCCCACCCTTGCATGTGTAGTGCTGTCATGTAGCGTGACTGTGCCCACCCTTGCATGTGTAGTGCTGTCATGTAATGTGACTGTGCCCACCCTTGCATGTGTAGTGTTTTCATGTAGCGTGACTGTGCCCACCCTTGCATGTGTAGTGTTGTCATGTAATGTGACTGTGCCCACCCTTGCATGTGTAGTGCTTTCATGTAGCGTGACTGTGCCCACCCTTGCATGTGTAGTGTTGTCATGTAACGTGACTGTGCCCACCCTTGCATGTGTAGTGCTGTCATGTAGCGTGACTGTGCCCACCCTTGCATGTGTAGTGCTGTCATGTAGCGTGACTGTGCCCACCCTTGCATGTGTAGTGCTTTCATGTAGCGTGACTGTGCCCACCCTTGCATGTGTAGTGTTGTCATGTAGCGTGACTGTGCCCACCCTTGCATGTGTAGTGCTGTCATGTAGCGTGACTGTGCCCACCCTTGCATGTGTAGTGTTTTCATGTAACGTGACTGTGCCCACCCTTGCATGTGTAGTGCTGTCATGTAGCGTGACTGTGCCCACCCTTGCATGTGTAGTGTTGTCATGTAACGTGACTGTGCCCACCCTTGCATGTGTAGTGTTGTCATGTAGCGTGACTGTGCCCACCCTTGCATGTGTAGTGTTGTCATGTAACGTGACTGTGCCCACCCTTGCATGTGTAGTGCTGTCATGTAGCGTGACTGTGCCCACCCTTGCATGTGTAGTGTTGTCATGTAACGTGACTGTGCCCACCCTTGCATGTGTAGTGCTGTCATGTAGCGTGACTGTGCCCACCCTTGCAAGTGTAGTGTTGTCATGTAACGTGACTGTGCCCACCCTTGCATGTGTAGTGCTGTCATGTAGCGTGACTGTGCCCACCCTTGCATGTGTAGTGTTGTCATGTAACGTGACTGTGCCCACCCTTGCATGTGTAGTGCTGTCATGTAACGTGACTGTGCCCACCCTTGCATGTGTAGTGCTGTCATGTAGCGTGACTGTGCCCACCCTTGCATGTGTAGTGCTGTCATGTAGCGTGACTGTGCCCACCCTTGCATGTGTAGTGTTTTCATGTAACGTGACTGTGCCCACCCTTGCATGTGTAGTGTTGTCATGTAGCGTGACTGTGCCCACCCTTGCATGTGTAGTGCTGTCATGTAACGTGACTGTGCCCACCCTTGCATGTGTAGTGTTTTCATGTAACGTGACTGTGCCCACCCTTGCATGTGTAGTGCTGTCATGTAGCGTGACTGTGCCCACCCTTGCATGTGTAGTGCTGTCATGTAGCGTGACTGTGCCCACCCTTGCATGTGTAGTGCTGTCATGTAACGTGACTGTGCCCACCCTTGCATGTGTAGTGCTGTCATGTAGCGTGACTGTGCCCACCCTTGCATGTGTAGTGCTGTCATGTAGCGTGACTGTGCCCACCCTTGCATGTGTAGTGCTGTCATGTAGCGTGACTGTGCCCACCCTTGCATGTGTAGTGTTGTCATGTAACGTGACTGTGCCCACCCTTGCATGTGTAGTGCTGTCATGTAACGTGACTGTGCCCACCCTTGCATGTGTAGTGTTTTCATGTAACGTGACTGTGCCCACCCTTGCATGTGTAGTGCTGTCATGTAGCGTGACTGTGCCCACCCTTGCATGTGTAGTGCTGTCATGTAGCGTGACTGTGCCCACCCTTGCATGTGTAGTGCTGTCATGTAGCGTGACTGTGCCCACCCTTGCATGTGTAGTGCTGTCATGTAGCGTGACTGTGCCCACCCTTGCATGTGTAGTGCTGTCATGTAGCGTGACTGTGCCCACCCTTGCATGTGTAGTGCTGTCATGTAGCGTGACTGTGCCCACCCTTGCATGTGTAGTGCTGTCATGTAACGTGACTGTGCCCACCCTTGCATGTGTAGTGCTGTCATGTAGCGTGACTGTGCCCACCCTTGCATGTGTAGTGCTGTCATGTAGCGTGACTGTGCCCACCCTTGCATGTGTAGTGTTGTCATGTAACGTGACTGTGCCCACCCTTGCATGTGTAGTGCTGTCATGTAGCGGGACTGTGCCCACCCTTGCATGTGTAGTGCTGTCATGTAGCGTGACTGTGCCCACCCTTGCATGTGTAGTGTTGTCATGTAACGTGACTGTGCCCACCCTTGCATGTGTAGTGCTGTCATGTAGCGTGACTGTGCCCACCCTTGCATGTGTAGTGCTGTCATGTAGCGTGACTGTGCCCACCCTTGCATGTGTAGTGCTGTCATGTAGCGTGACTGTGCCCACCCTTGCATGTGTAGTGTTGTCATGTAGCGTGACTGTGCCCACCCTTGCATGTGTAGTGCTGTCATGTAGCGTGACTGTGCCCACCCTTGCATGTGTAGTGCTGTCATGTAGCGTGACTGTGCCCACCCTTGCATGTGTAGTGCTGTCATGTAGCGTGACTGTGCCCACCCTTGCATGTGTAGTGCTTTCATGTAGCGTGACTGTGCCCACCCTTGCATGTGTAGTGTTGTCATGTAGCGTGACTGTGCCCACCCTTGCATGTGTAGTGCTGTCATGTAGCGTGACTGTGCCCACCCTTGCATGTGTAGTGCTGTCATGTAGCGTGACTGTGCCCACCCTTGCATGTGTAGTGCTGTCATGTAGCGTGACTGTGCCCACCCTTGCATGTGTAGTGCTGTCATGTAGCGTGACTGTGCCCACCCTTGCATGTGTAGTGCTGTCATGTAGCGTGACTGTGCCCACCCTTGCATGTGTAGTGCTGTCATGTAGCGTGACTGTGCCCACCCTTGCATGTGTAGTGCTGTCATGTAGCGTGACTGTGCCCACCCTTGCATGTGTAGTGCTGTCATGTAGCGTGACTGTGCCCACCCTTGCATGTGTAGTGCTGTCATGTAGCGTGACTGTGCCCACCCTTGCATGTGTAGTGCTGTCATGTAGCGTGACTGTGCCCACCCTTGCATGTGTAGTGCTGTCATGTAGCGTGACTGTGCCCACCCTTGCATGTGTAGTGTTGTCATGTAACGTGACTGTGCCCACCCTTGCATGTGTAGTGCTGTCATGTAGCGGGACTGTGCCCACCCTTGCATGTGTAGTGCTGTCATGTAGCGTGACTGTGCCCACCCTTGCATGTGTAGTGCTGTCATGTAGCGTGACTGTGCCCACCCTTGCATGTGTAGTGCTGTCATGTAGCGTGACTGTGCCCACCCTTGCATGTGTAGTGCTGTCATGTAGCGTGACTGTGCCCACCCTTGCATGTGTAGTGTTGTCATGTAATGTGACTGTGCCCACCCTTGCATGTGTAGTGCTGTCATGTAGCGTGACTGTGCCCACCCTTGCATGTGTAGTGCTGTCATGTAGCGTGACTGTGCCCACCCTTGCATGTGTAGTGCTGTCATGTAGCGTGACTGTGCCCACCCTTGCATGTGTAGTGCTGTCATGTAACGTGACTGTGCCCACCCTTGCATGTGTAGTGCTGTCATGTAACGTGACTGTGCCCACCCTTGCATGTGTAGTGTTGTCATGTAGCGTGACTGTGCCCACCCTTGCATGTGTAGTGCTGTCATGTAACGTGACTGTGCCCACCCTTGCATGTGTTATTTAAATTGAATTACTGTAACTGTCCAATAATCATTATTTTTGATAATTTTGGGGGGCAATTACATCTGTGGCCAAACGTTTCCAGCACTCTATGTAATTAACCAATGTTTCTTCATAAAGTCCAATAGAACCTGTTGAATAATGTTATGTTAACATATTGAATTACATACTGCTTACATATACTTACGAAAAACTGACAATGTTGAAAAATGTGTCACACCTCGAATCTAACATGAAATCCTGTGCTGCTGTCATGTCTTTTGCGTTATCATTTTGTAGTTTCTTTGATTAAAGGGTGTTAAATAAAATATCTAAATTATTCATGTAGGTTTTTTTTTTTTAATTATGTCTCAATCTAAAAATAATATGCAAAAATTTTGGCCATAGCTGTAAATTTGATTGACATATGATGTGTCATTAAGAGATGTGCTGTGTTGACCACATAAATAGCACCATATGACTGATAAAAGTATGCACTGACTCATAAAATTCACTCAGGAAGTATTTCCATTGCACTGTTGCATCGTTTATCATACCGGATACATTTTTATCCACCCCTATCACCTGTTTCCATCACAGTTGGAAAGCTTTTTTTTCTTTTTTTATAGGCATGAGTTTTAACGCATAAAAAAAAGTTTAATGGAAACATAGCTACTGTCCATCAGTGGTGCTGGTTTTGTGGATTAATATTAACCAGGATTTAGGTTTAGACCAACAAACTCCTTTCTGACCTGAACCACATTTTATAATGTGATGTCTTCCAAAAAGAAGAAGCAGGAGGTTATCATCATTAACATTGTTCTGATCTACTGCATCTTTACTGCAAATGGGATTTTAATTCAGAACAGTGCTGCTCTGTGTTGAATGCTGCTGTACTAATTGCATGTTGCAGTCATCATAGCCCTATGCAATACTGTCAGATGAGATTATGGAATGGAATGAGGTCTGTGCACGCTGCAGAGTACCATGGATACAGGGCTCCACTAAGACACTATGTGTTTACATTTAACTCTTGAGACTACCCACTGTGACCAGTTGAGACTTTTTAAGACCCATTGCTCCGTGTAAAATATCAGTAATAAAAAGTCAGAACTGATGCGACTGAATGTGACTGAAACTGACAGAAAGGGAGAAGCAGCTTTTATAAATCTCAGAATGTGTTCCAGGGATGCCATGTCTGAACACATGAGTCAGTAATCTGAGTGTCAGCCCAGTTCAGGGTGTCTAAAGCTAACCCTTCCACTCCTGGTCTTTGTTCCAACCCTGTTCTGAATTGTTTCATTGAACTAATGAACCCTGCAGCAGACCCTGAAGTCATTCATCATTGTTCTTGTTAAATCTGGAGTGAAATTGTCCTCCAGGACAGGGGCTGGACGCATTTGGCCGCGTTACATGAAATTGCGTGCAACAGATTGCAGCTGCACAATCTTTATTAAGTCCACAAAAAAGAAACCCTAACTCCAGCTGCTGTCCTGCGATTCTGTTTTGTGTTTCATTTCATATTTTCAAACTGTTTTTTTATTTCACAGTTAAACAGAGAGAAAGAATACTAAGCCTACCTTTCTGGTCTTTCTTTCCCATTTTGCAGGAGCAAGTCTTCCTTTTCCTTCTGTAGACCTCCCTGAGTGAAGTTTTAGTGCAGCGAATGATATCCACGCTGCCCTTCGCTCTGCAATGTGTGACTGTGAGGCTCCAAACCCAGCATTAGAAAACATTTTCTATTGGTTAATGTTTCACTTTCAATCTGCCCCCCTCTCAGTTACTGGTGAATCTTGTTTTTCTCTTTTTGTTCATCAGGATAGAATAAAAAAGCAAACGCGAGCAGCAGTGAACCTTCGAACCATTAGGGCTGTGTGTCACTCACAAGGCACTGTGCTGTAAACCACATCTTGCACTCACACAAAGGGGTTCTTGTGTGCTGGGGCCTCATTGGAATTCCTCTCACCAGGATCTCAGCGCAGTCCCTGTTAATTATGATTTTGTGTAGTTACAGAGTGCCCTTGTGATAGAGGGGTACCTCAGTCCCTGTTAATTATGATTTTGTGTAGTTACAGAGTGCCCTTGTGATAGAGGGGTACCTCAGTCCCTGTTAATTATGATTTTGTGTAGTTACAGAGTGCCCTTGTGATAGTGGGGTACCTCAGTCCCTGTTAATTATGATTTTGTGTAGTTACAGAGTGCCCTTGTGATAGTGGGGTACCTCAGTCCCTGTTAATTATGATTTTGTGTAGTTACAGAGTGCCCTTGTGATAGAGGGGTACCTCAGTCCCTGTTAATTATGATTTTGTGTAGTTACAGAGTGCCCTTGTGATAGAGGGGTACCTCAGTCCCTGTTAATTATGATTTTGTGTAGTTACAGAGTGCCCTTGTGATAGAGGGGTACCTCAGTCCCTGTTAATTATTATTTTGTGTAATTACAGAGTGCCCTTGTGATAGAGGGGTACCTCAGTCCCTGTTAATTATGATTTTGTGTAGTTACAGAGTGCCCTTGTGATAGAGGGGTACCTCAGTCCCTGTTAATTATGATTTTGTGTAGTTACAGAGTGCCCTTGTGATAGTGGGGTACCTCAGTCCCTGTTAATTATGATTTTGTGTAGTTACAGAGTGCCCTTGTGATAGAGGGGTACCTCAGTCCCTGTTAATTATGATTTTGTGTAGTTACAGAGTGCCCTTGTGATAGTGGGGTACCTCAGTCCCTGTTAATTATGATTTTGTGTAGTTACAGAGTGCCCTTGTGATAGAGGGGTACCTCAGTCCCTGTTAATTATGATTTTGTGTAGTTACAGAGTGCCCTTGTGATAGTGGGGTACCTCAGTCCCTGTTAATTATGATTTTGTGTAGTTACAGAGTGCCCTTGTGATAGTGGGGTACCTCAGTCCCTGTTAATTATGATTTTGTGTAGTTACAGAGTGCCCTTGTGATAGAGGGGTACCTCAGTCCCTGTTAATTATGATTTTGTGTAGTTACAGAGTGCCCTTGTGATAGTGGGGTACCTCAGTCCCTGTTAATTATGATTTTGTGTAGTTACAGAGTGCCCTTGTGATAGAGGGGTACCTCAGTCCCTGTTAATTATGATTTTGTGTAGTTACAGAGTGCCCTTGTGATAGTGGGGTACCTCAGTCCCTGTTAATTATGATTTTGTGTAGTTACAGAGTGCCCTTGTGATAGTGGGGTACCTCAGTCCCTGTTAATTATGATTTGGTGTAGTCACAGAGTGCCCTTGCGATAGTGGAAAGAAAGGAGCACACTAAAAGAGCAATGTTCTTGTATTGACGGTGTGCTATAGGTATCAAGTAAATATACAGAAGACATGTGGGGGTAGATTATGATTTTAGTTGTATTACGAAGTCCATAGACGTATCACTGTCGTGGCTTGAATATATAGATAATATATTATAACATCATTTAAATCAAGCACATACAGGTGAAACATTTATATGACTACAGCATGAATTATTCAATTATCCATCAATAAAACAATAACAATCATGCTATTAGTGCCTAATTCAAAAGATGTAAATCCAAAACACAAATATATTTTATTATTAAGACATACAGACCAAGGGAGATATCTGCGCAGAATCGACTGCAGACTTGGACGGGGCCTTGTCTGTGGCTGACAACATTGCCACCGTGGATGATGATTCGGCTCCAGCCTCGATCAGAGAGCTCTTACCAGCATTCGAGCTGAGGTGTCAGCGCTCCGGTCTGAGTCCCTGCGGAGCTCTGATCTTCAGGGTCTACATTGCAAGCCAGTTTCCACTCAAGGACAAAAGCTTACAGATGTAGAGCATTTGTTAACAGGTGCCCGGGATCAACTCATGTCGGATGAGTCATTATGTTCTTCCTTATCCGCGGATAATGCTAAAATGAAGCTGGAAGACCTTGAAAACGCTCACGCAGACAGAACATCAGGGTGATTGGAGTCCCGGAGGGAGCTGAAGGATCCAGGGCAACTATATTCATGGCTTCTTTTTTTACAGAGGTGCTTGGGGAAGGGAACTTTGATAATCCACTTGTGATTGATCATTGTTCCTTAGCCCCAAAGCCACGGCAGGGCGATCCACCAAGACCCATGATTATACGACTGCATCATTATCAAACAAAGGAGCAGATCCTTCGTTTTTCCCACGAGCCAGGGCTGCTTTATTTCCAGTGTCCCGGGTTTTTGTGTTCCCCGATCTTTGCGCTGAGGTGGCAAGACGTCAGGCTGCCAGTTAAATCCCAGTTGCGTGTTGCTGGAATTAAGTATGGCATGTTGCACCCTGCCCGTCTTCGGGTCACATTCAACAGAGCTAGCTGAGTGTTTGAATCGCCACAAGACGCTGCCACTTTTTACAAAGAGCAGGTTCTTCCCTCCTTGGATGCCAGTACAAGCCGCTGAACAGGACACTACTGACCATGCTGAGGGTTATAACTGAATGAATATAGAGTGGTCAGCTAACCATCGACATTATGCTCAGCATAATAACTTAACTCCCTTGAACATACTGTAGCCTCTGAGTTATTGTATTGCGTTGCTTACTCATTGGCGATAATCTCCTGTTAATCACAAGGTGGCATAGAACAGAGCCTGTCTTTCTTTGTGCATGGTTTATGTTTTATCATGCTGTCATTACATTTGCACCTTTTAAAAAATTAAAAGTTTATAAGCTGTTAGGCACTATTCCTTTCTTCATCGAAACTGTTTTTTTTTTTTTTTTGTAAAATGCTTGAAAAAACTAGTTAATGATTGTTATGTCATTGTTATGTCTATGAGACCAATTCATTTGTTCCCGTAATATCTGCTGCTATTTTTGTATGTGTGTGTGCATGCATGTATATACTGTATACATCTGTTTTTCTTATTAGCATGTTTTCATTTTTTTACTATCACTTAGGGTTCAGTTGAATTATGTTTATTTCTTATAATTATGTTGAGCATTTCACATCTATCAACAGTTTTGTATTTGTAGTATTATTATTATTATTATTATTATTATTATTATATTTATTTTTTATTATTATTATTATTATTATTATTATTTTATTGTTTTATTATTATTACTATGTTTAATCCTCAAGCCCTGTTTAGTGTGTGAGGAGAGTCGCTGTTTGGGCTAGTGTCCACTGTAATTCTGAGTTGTTAGTTTATTTAGTTTATTATAGTTTATTATATAGTTGACAAGTACACCTCAGGTTGGTAGCATGACAGGTGTAAACAGAGTAGGAGCTCTGCAGTTTGGGGGGTGATGTGGGGGTGGGGGTTGCTTTTTTTCTTTTTTCTAATTTGTTTCTTTTTTTTTGAGTCGCATCAAACTATGTGGGGGAGTTTTGGTGTGATCTATGCAGTGCTCACTGGTGGTATATTTTCCCTACATTTCTTCTATCATGGCACACATGAGTAAGAACATAAGAACATAAGAAAGTTTACAAACGAGAGGAGGCCATTCGGCCCATCTTGCTCGTTTGGTTGTTAGTAGCTTATTGATCCCAAAATCTCATCAAGCAGCTTCTTGAAGGATCCCAGGGTGTCAGCTTCAACAACATTACTGGGGAGTTGATTCCAGACCCTCACAATTCTCTGTGTAAAAAAGTGTCTCCTATTTTCTGTTCTGAATGCCCCTTTTTCTAAACTCCATTTGTGACCCCTGGTCCTTGTTTCTTTTTTCAGGCTGAAAAAGTCCCTTGGGTCGACACTGTCAATACCTTTTAGAATTTTGAATGCTTGAATTAGGTCGCCACGTAGTCTTCTTTGTTCGAGACTGAACAGATTCAATTCTTTTAGCCTGTCTGCATATGACATGCCTTTTAAGCCCGGAATAATTCTGGTCTCTCTTTTTTGCACTCTTTCTAGAGCAGCAATATCTTTTTTATAGCGAGGTGACCAGAACTGAACACAATATTCAAGATGAGGTCTTACTAGTGCATTGTACAGTTTTAACATTACTTCCCTTGATTTAAATTCAACACTTTTCACAATGTATCCGAGCATCTTGTTAGCCTTTTTTATAGCTTCCCCACATTGTCTAGATGAAGACATTTCTGAGTCAACAAAAACTCCTAGGTCTTTTTCATAGATTCCTTCTCCAATTTCAATATCTCCCATATGATATTTATAATGTACATTTTTATTTCCTGCGTGCAGTACCTTACACTTTTCTCTATTAAATGTCATTTGCCATGTGTCTGCCCAGTTCTGAATCTTGTCTAGATCATTTTGAATGACCTTTGCTGCTGCAACAGTGTTTGCCACTCCTCCTACTTTTGTGTCGTCTGCAAATTTAACAAGTTTGCTTACTATACCAGAATCTAAATCATTAATGTAGATTAGGAATAGCAGAGGACCTAATACTGATCCCTGTGGTACACCGCTGGTTACCACACTCCATTCTGAGGTTTTTCCTCTAATCAGTACTTTCTGTTTTCTACATGTTAACCACTCCCTAATCCATGTACATGTGTTTCCTTGAATCCCTACTGCGTTCAGTTTGAGAATTAATCTTTTGTGCGGGACTTTGTCAAAAGCTTTCTGGAAATCTAAATAAACCATGTCATATGCTTTGCAATTATCCATTATCGATGTTGCATCCTCAAAAAAATCAAGCAAGTTAGTTAGGCACGATCTCCCTTTCCTAAAACCATGTTGACTGTCTCCCAGTACCCTGTTACCATATAGGTAATTTTCCATTTTGGATCTTATTATAGTTTCCATAAGTTTGCATATAATAGAAGTCAGGCTTACTGGTCTGTAGTTACCTGGTTCAGTTTTGTTTCCCTTTTTGTGGATCGGTATTACGTTTGCAATTTTCCAGTCTGTCGGTACCACCCCTGTGTCAAGAGACTGCTGCATGATCTTGGTTAGCGGTTTGTAAATTACTTCTTTCATTTCTTTGAGTACTACTGGGAGGATCTCATCCGGCCCAGGGGATTTGTTTATTTTAAGAGCTCCTAGTCCCTTTAACACTTCTGCCTCAGTTATGCTAAAGTTATTTAAAACTGGATAGGAACAGGATGACATGTGGGGCATGTTGTCAGTATCTTCCTTTGTAAAAACTTGTGAAAAGTAATCATTTAACATATTTGCTATTTTTTTTTCTTCCTCTACGATTTTGCCATTTGTATCTCTTAAACATTTAATCTCCTCTTTGAATGTTCTCTTGCTGTTGTAATATTGGAAAAACATTTTGGAATTGGTTTTAGCCCCCTTAGCAATGTTCATTTCTATTTCTCTCTTGGCCTTTCTAACTTCCTTTTTGACTTGCGTTTGCAGTTCTGTGTACTCTTTCTGCGTACTTTCTTTTTGGTCCTTTTTTAATGCTCTGTAAAGTGCCTTTTTCGCTGAATATTTTTTTTAATTGATCTATTAAACCATTTTGGCAATTTAGTTTTACATTTAGATTTGTCTACTTTAGGGATATAATTGTTTTGCGCCTCTAGTACTACATTTTTGAAGAACAACCATCCTTCTTCTGTGGGTGTTTTCTCTATTTTACTCCAATCTACTTCTGTTAGTCTCTGTTTCATACCTTCATAGTTTGCTTTTCTAAAATTGTAAACCTTAGCTTTAGTCTTTACTTTTGGGGATTTAAAAAACACTTCAAATGAGACCATGTTGTGGTCTGAGTTTGCCAGTGGTTCTCTGACCTCTGTTTTAGTTATTCTATCTTCGTTATTTGAAAAGACTAAATCAAGGCATGCCTCCCCTCTAGTGGGTGCCTTCACAAATTGTGTTAGGAAGCAGTCATTTGTCATTTCCACCATTTCTATTTCATCCTTCGCGCTACCCATCGGGTTTTCCCATTTTATTTGGGGGAAGTTGAAATCCCCCATTAGTATGGCTTCTCCTTTGCTACACACATTTCTAATGTCATTGTATAACAGATTATTGTGCTCACCGTCTGAATCTGGCGGTCTATAGCATGCTCCTATTATTATGCCTTTTGAATTTTTGTCCGTTATTCTGACCCATATTGATTCGGTTTTATTTTCTTTGTCCAGGTTTAACATCTGGGCTTCAAGACTGTTTCTTATGTATAGCGCTACCCCTCCTCCTCTTCTGTCCTCCCTGTCTTTTCTATACGGTGTATACCCACAAATATTATATTCGTCCCCATCACTCTCAGATAACCACGTTTCTGTAACACCTATCACATCATAGTTACCTGTTAGTGCAGTAGTAGTGGGGCCTGCAAAGCAGGTTGAAATATAAACTTTGTAGGCTGGAATGTCAGGGGACTTAATCATCCAGTGAAAACCACACTGTTACTTCTTGTTTTTTTTTTTAGATAACAAACTACTCCCGTCTATTTCCTCGTGTACCTACAGCAGTATCGTTATCTCTGACCATGCCCCCTTGGTATTGGGAATTACTTTTCCTGACGGCAACATTCCGTGAAGTAATTGGCGCTTCAATCCACTGTTACTCTCTGATCAGAGTTTTGTTCCGTTTATTTCTTCACAAATATCTTTATTCTTAGATATTAATTCTACCCCTGGAATCTCTTCTTCTGCACTGTGGGAGACCTTTAAAGCCTACATCCATGGGCAAATTATTTCATACACTGCCCAATAAGTGACATACAGGGAGACTTTCTGAGATAACTGATCTCATATTGAAGATGGATCAGAAATAGTCCATCTCTCCTATCCCAACTGTATAAAGAAAGACTGAATTTACAGACAGTTTGATTTGCTGTCAACCACACAACCTGAACAATTACTTTTAAAATTTCGGCGTGCTGTTTTTGAACATGGCAACAAAGCCAGTAAAATGCTCTGCTGCATCCCATTTAATTACTCAAATTCACACTAACTCTGTTCCATTTCTGTTCATCAACAGGAGATCAATGACCAGTTCAGATTATTTTGTTCTACACTATATAGCCCCCAAGAGACCCCTCTCTTATAGCTTCATTTTTCCAGGAACTTACTATTCCCACTAGTGATCCCCAATCTAAAGCTTGTCTGGAAGAACCCTTTTCCATTGAGGAAATCAACCAAGCCTTTAAGGTAATGCAAAATGGCAAGTCACCTGGTCCTGATGGGTTTTCTACTTTTTTTTTTTTTAATTCTCAACTCTTCCCCCCTTTTATGTTCTTTATATTTTGAATCATTTCTCTCAGTCTTTACCTAAAACTCTTTGTCAAGCTTCAATTTCATTGTTATTAAAAATGAAATTTTTAGCCCTTGATTGTGGCTCCTTCCTTAACGTTGACATCAAAATTTTAGCAAAAGTACTGACCCATCGTCTTGAGTCAGTTTTGCCCTCCATAATTTCCTTAGTCCAGACTGGCTTTCTACAAAATAATAAACATTCTTTTTTTAACATTTGGCACCTGCTAAATATTATATACTCCCCATTAACTTTGCCCACCCCAGAAATTTTGATCTCGCTTGACACCCAGAAGGCCTTTCATAGTGTTGAGTGGGATTATCTCTTTTCTGTCCTTCAGAGGTTTGGTTTTGACCATAATTTTGTCTCCTGGATCAAGTTGCTTTACTCATCCCCTCTGGCTTCTGTACGAACTAACAATACTTCCTCTAAATATCTTCCACTCCATTGGGGCACAAGAAAGAGTTGTCCTCTTTCACCCTTGCCCTTGCTATTGAGCCCCTCTCTATTTACATGTGTGGCAGCCAGGATGTGTGGGGTGCGTGATTAGAGGGGGACAAGAACAGAAAATTTCTCTCTATGCGAATGACATTCTTTTGTACATTTCTGATCCAGCTTCCTCTCTATCTCATGTTCTTTCTATTCTAGATCAATTTGGCAAGTTCTCAGCTGCCTTAATTATCCTCTCTACTTTAAATTTCAAAATCACTTCTAACAAGTTCACATATTTGGGCATTACAATAACACATTCTTGTAATGACCTCCTTAAATCTATTTTCACTTCACTACTGGAACGCACCAAACTAGACTTTGTGCATTGGTCTGCATTACCTTTAACACTTGCTGGCTGTATTAATTCTGTAAAGATGAATACACTTCCCAAATTCTTATCTCTTTTCCAATGTATCACAGTGTTCAATTCTCTTGACCAAATTATATACTCTTTTATTTGGAACAAGAAACCTCCTTGTATCCGTAGAGTTTTTCTACAGAGACCAAAACCTTTGGGAGGATTGGCATTGCCCAATTTTCAATTTTACTACTGGTCAGCTAACATTCATAGCTTTGCATACTGGTTACACTCCCATCATCACCAGGCTGGCCCTGCATGGCTGTGTATGGAAACTGCCTCATGTCAGTTTACATCTTTATCTGCTCTGCTTTGCTCTTCCTTACCTCGTTCTACCTCTCGATTCAGCAATAACCCACTAGTCCGACAGTCGCTCAGGATTTGGGCACAGTTCAGAAAACATTTTGGTTTGCAATCTATTTCTATGTTATCCCCCATTGATGCTAACCACCTGTTCCTTGATTCCCTGGAGGACCTGGCCTTTCATATTTGGCATGAAAAAGGTATCAAATCCTTTAAAGATCTATTTTATTGATGATAATGTTTGCTTCATTTGATCAGCTTTCACAAAAATGTAATCTTCCCAGAACTCATTTTTTCCATTATTTACAGATACGAGATCTTGTTAGAAACAAAGTTGTGCAATTTCCTCTATTACCCCCCAAATCCCCTATCAATTCTATACTCGACTCCAACCCAAACTGTAAAGGCACAATTCACCCTGCATTGCCTTTCACATTCCACAATTAAATTGTTCTGGGAAGCTGATTTAGGTTTACATGTTTCAGATGAGGATTGAGAGTGAATCCTATCTCAGATTCATTCATCCTCTCTCTGCCAGACATGGATTGATCCAATTTAAAATTTTACACTGTATCCATATATGTAAAATGAATGAAGATCGTCCCGGATTTGGATCCCACCTGTGAAAGGCGTGTCCGCCTCCCTTATTCATATGTAAAATGAATGAAGATCGTCCCGGATTTGGATCCCACCTGTGAAAGGTGTGTCCGCCTCCCTTATTCATATGTAAAATGAATGAAGATCGTCCCGGATATGGATCCCACCTGTGAAAGGCGTGTCCGCCTCCCTTATTCATATGTAAAATGAATGAAGATCGTCCCGGATTTGGATCCCACCTGTGAAAGGTGTGTCCGCCTCCCTTATTCATATGTAAAATGAATGAAGTTCATTACTGAAACAAAAATTGACCCCCCCCCCCCCCCCCACTTATTGCCCTTTTTGGTGTTGTGCCAGAAGATGCCCCTCTGCCCAAACTGCAGTCAGATTCCCTAGCTTTCACAACTTTGCTTGCCAGGCGCTTAATCTTGTTTAACTGGAAGCAACAGTGATAATTCCATCAGGGAAGTTAAAGAGGAAATCTCTAAACATCAGAAATGTGTTACAGTTTTCTATACAGGATCCCCCCTGCCAACAAACCAGAAATAAACAACAGAAATGATAGTATTTAGATGTTTATAATTTGTTTTAGACTCGTAAGTGGGACGCTAATGGAGTAAATCGCATTGAGAATCAAGCTTAAAATCCCCCCTCACAGTATGACTGTCCCCCCGTCCATTGCAGAGAGGCATTCTCTTCAGCCCACCAAAGCACAACTGTATGACTGACAGCACTTTACTAGGTGGAGTCAGAAAAAGTCTAGGAACTCAGTGCTCACCTGTTACCTTTCGCACAAACACAAATAAAAGCCTTGTCACTGCATTTGGAAAGAAGTGCTTTAAAAAGATAACCCTCTGTCTTCCAAGCTATCTTGATGTCTTATTGATCTTGCCCAGATAACATATCAGCACAATATGTTCCCACAGAGCTATAAAACAAATTCTTTATCATAGTTTATCATTTCTCTGGTCTTGAGAATGTCTTTAACTTTGCAGAAAACAAAGATCTTACTGAAAAACAACCACACCTGTGTGATATAGCTTAGATCTGTACACATTGTCAGAATTGCACACACTCTTTTTCTTGATATATATGCTCTGAGCACACTCTTAAACTCAGAGGAGATGTTTAAGGAGGACAGAGATGTTTTAAACTAAGCAGTTTTGTTTGTGCACTGGGCGTGCTATGTGTCCAGACAACTTTTTTTATCATCAAGAAAATAACACAATTTAATTTGAAGTTTTAATGAATCAGAGCAGTATTAGCGCTCTTTCAGTTTATTAAATGCTTAAGTAATTGGATTGGTTGGTTGCAAAGACCACTGTAAATCCCAAGTAATAAGCAATCTGGGTAATCCAGTGCCTTGGTTTAACAGCATTAATACTTCAATACAGTAATACAGATATGGTTCAAGTTCAATGGTATCTAATGGGGTCTTGCTCAGGGCTTATATAGGATTTTTCCTCCATTGAATACATCAGGAGACTCCAGTTAAATCTGATCATCAATCTGCCTTGACAGTTCTTATCTTTGAGTTAATTATATATTCTAGAAGTAT
Organism: Polyodon spathula; assembly: GCF_017654505.1. Lineage (NCBI taxonomy): Eukaryota > Metazoa > Chordata > Actinopteri > Acipenseriformes > Polyodontidae > Polyodon > Polyodon spathula. Next base: position 492,436 of record NC_054544.1, read on the forward strand.
CCGTCAAATCATTTTTAAAACTAATTATAATAAACATTCCAAATTAATTGGATGTAACTCCTTTACAAAATATTGGAACAGATCTCATGGTTCTCATTTTCAACCCTGCCTTTCTCTAAAAAAACAGGTGAACTGAAGTTCACAGGATCCTTGTTACCCAGTACAATACAAGTTTATATGTGCATTAAAAGATGCTGTATATATATATATATATATATATATATATATATATATATATATATATATATATATATATATATATATATATATATATATATATATATACATAAGAACATCAAATTTTTGTTTGATTATGTTAACCTGGGTCTAATATATGTCCCTCTTAGCAGCATATTATGTTACCTTTTCAGTGTGTTGTCAATGGGCCAGTTTAACTTCATATACAAATGTGTGTTAACAAAGTATTTGACAAAGAGTGTAGGGGTTTATCATAAGCCTTTGAATAAAACCGGTCCTCCGGTCCACAGCCCTTGCTCTCTGCTACTCAACAGCTGAGTACTGTGCCCCAGTCTGGTGTCGCAGTTCACATGCAAAGAAAATTGACACTCAGCTGAACTCTGCAATGCGGACCATCTCCGGCACTTTTCGTTAAACTCCGGTCCAATAGCTACCGGTGCTGAGCAACATCACACCTCCACACATTCGGCGCAAGGAAGCAGTGGTCAAAATCATCAGCAAGATCCAGGATAACCCGGCACTACCATTGCATGACTTTAGCCTCCATCCACCAAAGGTGTGTCTGGAATCTAGACGCCCAGTCTGGCTGTCACTTCCTGACCCTGATTGGTCATCAACAACCCAGTCGCAAGAGGAGTGGTTCCAGAGCGACACTCGCAACCAATTCCTCATTGCTGACCCAACAGACCGCCCACCCGGCTTCGACCTACCACGCCAAGATTGGACTTTACTCAATCGCTATCGTACTGGTCACGGTCGGTGTGCAGCGTGTCTTTATGACTGGGGCCTCGTAGACAGTCCACTCTGCTCATGTGGGCAGAAACAGACAATGCTTCATGTTGTGGATGACTGCCAGCTGACAAGTTTCCCGGATGGACTCCGTGTTTTACACACAGCTGTTGATTCAGCAGTTGCTTGGCTACGCAAGAACAGCACACTCTAAGAAGAAGAAGAAGATAAGCCTTTGAATAAGACCACTAAGTATACAGTGGCAAGTCCAGTTATTTTCATTTAAATTCAGGCTGTAATGAACATATTAAGTATAATAGTCTCATAATAACTGTACCATGCTTACTAAACCTGACCACTCTCTATTTAAAAAAATTCCCCTGCACAAGCAGGTTTCAGACACCCTGTTTACTTGCCAAGGATAGTGTTTTAATTAATATGAAACTCTACTGTAAGTGCATTTTCAAATTCACCACATTAAGTCATTTTTTGCTCACAAACATCATCCCAGTTAAAGTCGTTACCTTTCTGATAAGACCTGATACTGTAGACAACTTTTCTAATTTAAATGAAGTGCTCGCTTGGTTGCCAAGTGTTCATCAATTTCTATAATATAATGAAGAGAACAGAAGAAGACAGAAACTGAACTAATCCTTTAATTGATTAAATGAAATTCTAGCTCCTGCTTTCACAGTCTATTTGTATTACAGTAGAGCCTTAAACAAGCAGAAACACTTAAAACATTTACTTAAAACATATTATTTCTCTTCAGAGGGTTTTGTCACTCCATTATTAGATCAGAACACTTTTTTTATTAAAACCTATATGCTTAGTAATCAAAGAAAATCAAATAGGTCTTTTTAGTTTCAAATATCATTCTGTCTAAAAAGGGTTACTTTTTGTTTTTGCTAATTTGCAATGCCTATCCTCTGTGTTTAGTTCTTTAAAAATGATGGCATAATTTTCAAGCTAATTAAATGAGATGCCTGCTTCTGCCAAGATTATAGGCTTCTGCAGCAGCAGCAGCTCTTTAATGAAGGAAAGCCTGGCTCATTTCACAGGTGTTTCATGGTAATTCATAATGCTTATTTTTTACTGTTATACTGGACTTTTTAAAATTATATATAATCCTACAATATTTCCTTAAACCAAAACAAAGTATATTTAATATTCTCAAATGTGTCTTAACAGTTTGTTTACAACATTGTCAATGTCGAGCAGATCACCTCTTCTGTTATAATAAACTTTTAATATGTTCTTTCAACTGTTTAACTTTAAAAGATTTTACAGCATGTATTTCTAATTCAGATTCTTCAATGTAGCAGTCTCTCCTAGAAATTCGAATTTTATTTTACTCCTTTCTTATACACAGAAGACAAGAGGTTCATTGTAATTCAGCACATACTTGGCAGCAAAAGCAACCTTTATTAAAACTTAGGACGGCTTTACCTTTACTTAACGTTATTATATTAGGGTCATTTTTTATTTAACTACTTTGTTTTTTCTTACTATACTCAAACCACATATCTATCCCAGTTTCTGGCATTTTAATTATGTTCCATAGATTCTGCCATTCTGCTCTCGCTGGATCAGAATGTTTTGAGGCTCTGAGTCTAATTAAAAAAGATGCTTTTGTCTGATAAGGGAGGTTTGGATCTTTCAGTGGGCCAGTCTGACCTTCAGTGCAATTAACTCCTTCTCACAGGCCTCACACAGATCAGCTAATATGTTCTACTGGCTTTATATTCTTTAAAGCACATTATAATCATTTTAATATTTGTTGCAGTTTCACAAATGTTGAATTTGTATCCCAAAGATAATCCTGCTTCCAATAGCAGTGTCAGTCTTAAAAGAATAACACCTGCAAAAACTTCAATCTTCTTAGCCGAGCTCCCATCTCTACATTCTCTTCCCATCGGCAGTGGGCAAACTTCAAATAAATTAAACTGTTTACATCTGAGCCACCCATCTCATAAAACATAAAAACTTTTTTTTTTTAAAAAGCAGTCCAGTATATGTGAAAATGTCATGTTGTCATGTGTGTCATTATATTGTACTTGTGAAAGAGAGCTTTTACAATCCCCATTCCTTGGATTACCTGGACTTTAACTAGAATGTTTTTTGTTATGGTTTTATGACATCACTGTTTCATTTGCATTTTTAAGAGCATGTGTGTGAGGTTCAATAGCGTGGTTTCTGTGATGTATTTAGGAGCAATAGACTGGCTAGGTAAATGATTTGAGCAAAGTTTAAAAAAACAGGCTAAACTATCTATGATGCATATGAACAGCACAATAAACTACAGCAAGCATTTATCTGTGTGGAGAATTGAATCTGAAACTCTTTCAATGAAATGCAGAGCAGGATTTTTACAATGTTATGTTAAGGACTGAGAGTGCAACTTTTCACACTACTGCCATATAACTGAATCTGATCTGGTGCAGCATACATATCACCTTCAAACCACCCCAGTGAACCTCACACACAGCTAGAACTGAAGCTGATCTGGTGCAGCATACATATCACCTTCAAACCACCCCAGTGAACCTCACACACAGCTAGAACTGAAGCTGATCTGGTGCAGCATACATATCACCTTCAAACCATGCCATTGAACCTCGCACACAGCTAGAACTGAAGCTGATCTGGTGCAGCATACATATCAACTTCAAACCACCCCAGTGAACCTCACACACAGCTAGAACTGAAGCTGATCTGGTGCAGCATACATATCACCTTCAAACCACCCCAGTGAACCTCACACACAGCTAGAACTGAAGCTGGTCTGGTGCAGCATACATATCACCTTCAAACCATGCCATTGAACCTCACACACAGCTAGAACTGAAGCTGATCTGGTGCAGCATACATATCACCTTCAAACCACCCCAGTGAACCTCACACACAGCTAGAACTGAAGCTGATCTGGTGCAGCATACATATCACCTTCAAACCACCCCAGTGAACCTCACACACAGCTAGAACTGAAGCTGATCTGGTGCAGCATACATATCACCTTCAAACCACCCCAGTGAACCTCACACACAGCTAGAACTGAAGCTGATCTGGTGCAGCATACATATCACCTTCAAACCATGCCATTGAACCTCACACATAGATAGAACTGAAGCTGATCTGGTGCAGCATACTTCACCTTCAAACCACCCCAGTGAACCTCACACACAGCTAGAACTGAAGCTGATCTGGTGCAGCATACATATCACCTTCAAACCATGCCATTGAACCTCACAACCAGCTAGAACTGAAGCTGATCTGGTGCAGCATACTTCTTCAAACCGTGCCATTGAACCTCACACACAGCTAGAACTGAAGCTGATCTGGTGCAGCATACTTCTTCAAACCGTGCCATTGAACCTCACACACAGCTAGAACTGAAGCTGATCTGGTGCAGCATACTTCTTCAAACCACCCCAGTGAACCTCACACACAGCTAGAACTGAAGCTGATCTGGTGCAGCATACTTCTTCAAACCATGCCATTGAACCTCACACACAGCTAGAACTGAAGCTGATCTGGTGCAGCATACATAATGTCACTTATAATGACAGCTTTTAAAGATCTTTTAGATGGTCTGCCCTCAATTACACCTGACTGATCTGTAACCTTCTCAAGCCCAGAGTGGGATTGATCTTCTAGCTTTCTTATATTCTTTAACACTCTTCTGTCTGTCCAGTGAATTTGATTTCCAGACATGCCAGGAGGTGTCAGCAGTAAGATTTGCTTTAATATATTTGTAGGTTAAGAAGTGTGCACCACTCAGGACAAAGGTCATCTCTGTTATGAAAAGGAAGATGCCAAAATGAGAATGTGATTTTTTTCAGGTGCTTAGTAACCTGGTGAAGCTAAAGTATTGCAGGTGTGTTTAATATTACTAACATTGCTGTAATTGGACTGATAAAGAGAAACAAAAAGCAGAACAACAATTAAAAACAGCATATTCTATATTCCTGAGGAACCCATCACAACAGAAGTGTGTGTATTACATTTTAAAATCCAGCTTTTATCTATTACACCTGTAGGAACAATATATGCATATGATTTCTTTTATTTCTTTAGCCATTACATTTTTTTTTTCAGGAAAGTGACTAACAAGCCAAATTGCAAACATGTAAGAGTTTCATATAAAACCAAGGCAGCTGAAACCCTGGATCAAAAGCTTTGTTCATCTGATATCTTGCTATCACTGAACTGGGCAGGGCTCATGTACCTCTGTGGCAGAGCAGTTCCATAGACCTATCATTGCTTCTATATCCCCAGGTAACTTCCTAACAGCCCAATGCAATAATCCATTTTAATCCACCAGGTGGCAATCTTGTATAAAGTGGAGGGAAAACAAAGCCACTATGGGGCTTGGACCTTGGCTTCAGGGGATTGGCTTCATGCACACCAGGGGGCACTTGAGGTTTGATACAGCAGAGCTGCCTCAAACTAGGTCTCCCGGTTTCCTTGAACCAGGTTCCAAGCCACTGTTCCTGAAAACGTGGCTTTGTGTTCCCTTCAGGTGGTAAAGTAATGTGGTTTGAAGGAAAGAAGAAAACAGCTGGAGTGTGCTTAGCAATGTTTTAAATAAAAACAAGACACCACCCTATAAAGTGGGGTTGTTGCAATTCAACCGGGTCATGGACTGCTGAACAGTGAACAGCTGAACAGCAGTCAGTAGAGATGCTTGTATCATAATGAACAACAGTCAGTAGAGATGCTTGTATCATAATGAACAGCAGTCAATAGAGACGCTTGTATCATAATGAACAGCAGTCAATAGATGCTTGTATCATAATGAACAGCAGTCAATAGAGATGCTTGTATCATAATGAACATCAGTCAATAGAGATGCTTGTATCATAATGAACAGCAGTCAATAGAGATGCTTGTATCATAATGAACAGCAGTCAGTAGAGATGCTTGTATCATAATGAACAGCAGTCAGTAGAGATGCTTGTATCATAATGAACAGCAGTCAATAGAGATGCTTGTATCATAATGAACAGCAGTCAGTAAAGATGCTTGTATCATAATGAACAGCAGTCAATAGAGACGCTTGTATCATAATGAACAGCAGTCAATAGAGATGCTTGTATCATAATGAACAGCAGTCAGTAGAGATGCTTGTATCATAATGAACAGCAGTCAGTAGAGATGCTTGTATCATAATGAACAGCAGTCAATAGAGATGCTTGTATCATAATGAACAGCAGTCAATAGAGATGCTTGTATCATAATGAACAGCAGTCAGTAGAGATGCTTGTATCATAATGAACAGCAGTCAATAGAGATGCTTGTATCATAATGAACAGCAGTCAATAGAGATGCTTGTATCATAATAAACAGCAGTCAATAGACGCTTGTATCATAATGAACAGCAGTCAATAGAGATGCTTGTATCATAATGAACAGCAGTCAATAGAGATGCTTGTATCATAATAAACAGTCAATAGACGCTTGTATCATAATGAACAGCAGTCAATAGAGATGCTTGTATCATAATGAACAGCAGTCAATAGAGACGCTTGTATCATAATGAACAGCAGTCAGTAGAGATGCTTGTATCATAATGAACAGCAGTCAGTAGAGACGCTTGTATCATAATGAACATCAGTCAGTAGAGACGCTTGTATCATAATGAACAGCAGTCAGTAGAGATGCTTGTATCATAATGAACAGCAGTCAATAGAGATGCTTGTATCATAATGAACAGCAGTCAGTAGACGCTTGTATCATAATGAACAGCAGTCAGTAGAGATGCTTGTATCATAATGAACAGCAGTCAGTAGAGACGCTTGTATCATAATGAACAGCAGTCAGTAGAGACGCTTGTATCATAATGAACAGCAGTCAGTAGAGACGCTTGTATCATAATGAACAGCAGTCAATAGAGATGCTTGTATCATAATGAACAGCAGTCAATAGAGATGCTTGTATCATAATAAACAGCAGTCAATAGAGACGCTTGTATCATAATGAACAGCAGTCAATAGAGATGCTTGTATCATAATGAACTGCTAAACAGTGGAGTCAGTAGAGATGTTCAGTCACGTGATCTCACTGTGACACATTTCAAGTAAAGATTCAAATTACTATCCTATGTATATGTGCATACTACATCTCTTACTATCTACTGGGACCCCTCCCCCAAAAAATAAATAAATAAAACAAAATAATAAAAGTCATAATTGGAAGAGCAATTTGTAACCAACATGAGAATATGAAAAGGTATCAATCACGTTTTCCAGAAACACCTGAACTGGAGTAACAATAGAACTGTCAGAATCTAGTATCGTGTTTCAGGCTGAAGCCGAGATCGTATTCCCTTTCCCAGGTATCTACAGCAGCAGTGGCTGGTGCATGAGACCAGTCAGAAACACTAGACACGGTCCTCATGACCAGCCTTGCATTACTTCTGCATGCTGGACTTGAAGACTCACCCCACTGACCTTATAGTGTCCTTTGCTTCTTATAAAATACTGGAGCATAATAATATCATAAAAGAATGGTAATGTATGGTAAAGCGATTTAATAATTATGGTAAAAAAAATGTGTGTTAAAGGCAATAAATGCATTGTATAAAGAAAAAGTATTAACTTTATATTCCCTCGTCTTTCATCCATACCCACAGAACACGTTACTATTTATGAGTCAATAGCAGGTTATGTCCACTAGGTGGCAACCTGTACTGTACAATGTCCTCAGAATTGGTCATAAAGAACATGACAGAATAATTGGGTCCACATGTTATTTGTAAATATATACTTTATTAATATCCTTCTTGATTTGTGTATTAAGCATTTGTTTCTTTGTGTTAAAACACTATAAAACATAGGGCGGTTTTAAACTCCAATACAAATGCTAAATATGCTATGCTAATACATAACTAAAACACACACACTTCTGATTTTCAACAGTGACAATTTGCATTTACTGTATATTGCTCTCAAGGCACATAAATCTATAAAAGATCAATACATGTTTAATAACTGCAACTTTACTGCCGCAGAAGTTTGCAGAAAACAATCTTCTCATTGCTGATTTGAGGACATTTTACCGCAGATTTCTGTGGGGACTAACTAGGAGGAGATTCATTACAACTGCTTGCGTATTTGTAAGTGAAAAAAAGGATGATTTAGGCAATCCTAATGATGATGATTTAGGCATCCTAAATGAATACAATGGGAGTTTCTCCTGACCACATGGATACAGTGACACTGCAATAGCAATGCACCACATGGATACAGTGGCACTGCAATAGCAATGCACCACATGGATACAGTGACACTGCAATAGCAATGCACCACATGGATAGTGACACTGCAATAGCAATGCACCACATGGATAGTGACACTGCAATAGCAATGCACCACATGGATAGTGACACTGCAATAGCAATGCACCACATGGATAGTGACACTGCAATAGCAATGCACCACATGGATAGTGGCACTGCAATAGCAATGCACCACATGGATAGTGACACTGCAATAGCAATGCACCACATGGATAGTGACACTGCAATAGCAATGCACCACATGGATAGTGACACTGCAATAGCAATGCACCACATGGATAGTGACACTGCAATAGCAATGCACCACATGGATAGTGACACTGCAATAGCAATGCACCACATGGATAGTGACACTGCAATAGCAATGCACCACATGGATAGTGACACTGCAATAGCAATGCACCACATGGCAATACAGTGACACTGCAATAGCAATGCACCACATGGATAGTGACACTGTAATAGCAATGCAGTATTGGCACATAGGCAGCTACACGAGTTGATTTCAAGGGACACTATTCAAACCTTTACATAGCTCACTGAAAAACAAAATAAAACAAAACATCAGTTTCATATCTTGCTGTACCAATGGTACCACCACAGTGTGACTGTGTGCAGCCCCTCGGCACTGTATCAGTGCCAGTGTACAACACAGGTTTCAAACCCACTGCGTTTCCATTGCTGGTAATGCACTGGACAGCTAAGGTTTTATCCGGGCAAAGCGATAAACAGCGGTTAATACAGCGAATGAACTCAGTCCTGAAGTCTTACCTTGCACTGTGTATATCCAAGTGTATAGAAAATGACACTGTTCATTTTAAACAATGCTAGCTGGCTCTTCCAGTAGTTTGTATCCCTTCTAGTTATTCTGCTAGTGTGCACCCCTTGAACACCTCGTCACTGACCAGTCAGCTGCTTCCTCCCATAAGCGCCACGCTTTCAAATCAGTGACATGCTTTCAAATCAGTCACATGCTTTCACCCGAACAGGATATCAACACACAGCATCTTCAAAAGGGAAATACAAAGGATGCGTATGACAGCTAAGAGTTCTAGAATGAGTCTGTTAGCTGTAAACCCTTTCGAGTAAAACCTGTGACACTAATGGAAGATCAATGCCCAGTAACTGGAGCAGTACACTCTCCACAGCTTTGAACTTCCATCATCATGCTTCTATTGTATGGGATTATTCAGACTGTTTTAATGCTGTGAGTTTGTTCAGTTTTATATATAAAGTGCGAATGAAATTCAATGATTAAAAATAGAGACACACACACACACACACACACACAAAAAAGGGTTCCTCTATTTCCTGTCCAGGAACTGCAGGTTGATCGGAGTTCCAGGAACCATCACCGTCCTGGTCTTTGCCTTCACTGTCTTCCCAGAAGGATCTGGACGCACTTCAAACTGTTTAATCAGCTACAGTGGGAAACAGAGAAGAAAAGTACATGAGTGACATGCACCCCGCAGAGCTGCACTCACACAATCCGAACTGTGTTCACACAATCTGAGCTGCGCTCATACAATCCGAGCTGCGTTCACACAATCCGAGCTGCGCTCATACAATCCGAGCTGCGCTCTCACAATCAGAGCTGCGTTCACACAATCTGAGCTGCGCTCTCACAATCAGAGCTGCATTCACACTATCAGAGCTGTGCTCTCACAATTAGAGCTGTGCTCTCACAATCAGAGCTGTGCTTTCAAAATCCAAGCTGCGCTCAAACAATCAGAGCTGTTCTTTTCCACAATCAGAGATGCATTCAAACTATCAGAGCTGCGCTCTCACAGTCAGAGCTGCATTCACACAAGCAGTTACAATTATATATAAAAACTGCATATTTTAGCCAGGTATACTGTTTACTATAAATGAAAAACACAGGTGGTCTCAGGTGGCTTGCCCTTCCAGAAAGCAGAGCCTTGTGGAGAATGAACATTGTGGAATTGAGAAGAAATTCGCTGACAATAGGTAATGGATTCTCAGTACAGGTTGTAAGAGCTTGGCACTACAGGCACACACAGACAGACACTCAGGTAAATCAGTGGTCTCTGCTATCGACCCAGCCATGTTTAAAGTCTTGCAGCCTTTCTGAATGTTTTAGTTTCTCACGTCAAACCCAGGTATTAACCTTGTTATACTGGAGTCTAAACCTTCATCTCAGACACCTTTCTGCAAGAAATCAGCAGCAGTGACCCTGATGCATACCTGCAATAATGCAAAATTAGGAAGAAATGGCTGACAAGTTGTTTTGTGAAAAGTCCAGAAGCACTTGCAGGTTTCCTTTCACACTGAGATCAATGGGCTCAATGGGGTGTTTCTGGGAGTCTTGTCATGTCACCATATCTCTGACAGCCCAGGTATTTCTCAACCCCTCCTTATCTGTATTATGGTCTGATAATTGTTACAGCTGGAGACTGATAAACCTTACAGACATAATCAGTGCCAGCAGGGGGCGCTCCTTATCCTAGAGTAGACGAGTCTCTCACTAACTTAGCAGGCTAGTTTAAACTAGTAAATACCATCCTGTCCAAAAAGACACATTCAGAAAAACATGTTTGTTTCACAAAAGCTTTAACCTTTTGACACAGTATTTTTTTTTTACAGTTTTACCCATGCATTTCCCATAGTTACCCTGGTTGGCCATGTTTATATAATATTTGCTTTACCATACCTCTCTGTGCTTCACAATGCTCATCTATGCTTTTTAACACTTTGCTATGCTTTTACTATGGGATATTTTTATAAGGGTAATATCCTTGGACCATCTATACTGAAGGGTATTTAATGTCATGCAAACATTGTAATGATGAGTATTCTGTTTGTCCTGAACCTGGGACCAGACTCCCTGCATATTTCAATAAACCTGGCAACTGACTGAAGAAAAGGACTCTTGAGGGCATTTTCTTGAATCTACTTAATCACCATCCTTTTTTAAGTTACATCATCCTCCCCAGCTTTCAGACCTGCTTATTAATTGACTATCGACAGATAAATGTTCAGACCTGAAAGCTGCACTGAATACCAAGGCTTTATTTTAGAGTTTGATTTCTCTCTCTGTTTCGTTCACATGTGTTGGAAATAAAACCCTGGACTGCAATTGAAAAAAGAGGCGTGTTTTTACTGTGTGTGTTTCTGGCTCGTAGCGAGACTAGGCAAAAAGTACATGCACTCGGGGATGGGTATTACACAAACAAACAGCCTACTGGTTTGATTACTATGCCCTTGAAACTGTATGTACCCAGATAATGTGCCCCTGATTAAGCACACATTACATCTCCAGCACAGATACTGTGCCCCTGAAAGCACACATTACATCTCCAGCACAGATACTGTGCCCCTGAAAGCACACAGTACATCTCCAGCACAGATACTGTGCCCCTGAAAGCACACAGTACATCTCCAGCACAGATACTGTGCCCCTGAAAGCACACAGTACATCTCCAGCACAGATACTGTGCCCCTGAAAGCACACAGTACATCTCCAGCACAGATACTGTGCCCCTGAAAGCACACAGTACATCTCCAGCACAGATACTGTGCCCCTGAAAGTACACAGTACATCTTCAGCATAGATACTGTGCCCCTGAAAGCACACAGTACATCTCCAGCACAGATACTGTGCCCCTGAAAGCACACAGTACATCTCCAGCACAGATACTGTGCCCCTGAAAGCACACATTACATCTCCAGCACAGATACTGTGCCCCTGAAAGCACACAGTACATCTTCAGCATAGATACTGTGCCCCTGAAAGCACACAGTACATCTCCAGCACAGATACTGTGCCCCTGAAAGCACACAGTACATCTCCAGCACAGATACTGTGCCCCTGAAAGCACACAGTACATCTCCAGCACAGATACTGTGCCCCTGAAAGCACACAGTACATCTCCAGCACAGATACTGTGCCCCTGAAAGCACACAGTACATCTCCAGCACAGATACTGTGCCCCTGAAAGCACACAGTACATCTCCAGCACAGATACTGTGCCCCTGAAAGCACACAGTACATCTCCAGCACAGATACTGTGCCCCTGAAAGCACACAGTACATCTCCAGCACAGATACTGTGCCCCTGAAAGCACACAGTACATCTCCAGCACAGATACTGTGCCCCTGAAAGCACACAGTACATCTCCAGCACAGATACTGTGCCCCTGAAAGCACACAGTACATCTCCAGCACAGATACTGTGCCCCTGAAAGCACACAGTACATCTCCAGCACAGATACTGTGCCCCTGAAAGCACACAGTACATCTCCAGCACAGATACTGTGCCCCTGAAAGCACACAGTACATCTCCAGCACAGATACTGTGCCCCTGAAAGCACACAGTACATCTCCAGCACAGATACTGTGCCCCTGAAAGCACACAGTACATCTCCAGCACAGATACTGTGCCCCTGAAAGCACACAGTACATCTCCAGCACAGATACTGTGCCCCTGAAAGCACACAGTACATCTTCAGCATAGATACTGTGCCCCTGAAAGCACACAGTACATCTCCAGCACAGATACTGTGCCCCTGAAAGCACACAGTACATCTCCAGCACAGATACTGTGCCCCTGAAAGCACACAGTACATCTTCAGCACAGATACTGTGCCCCTGAAAGCACACAGTACATCTTCAGCATAGATACTGTGCCCCTGAAAGCACACAGTACATCTCCAGCACAGATACTGTGCCCCTGAAAGCACACAGTACATCTCCAGCACAGATACTGTGCCCCTGAAAGCACACAGTACATCTCCAGCACAGATACTGTACCCTTGAAAGTACACAGTACATCTCCAGCTCAGCCACCCTCCTCCCCAAACAGGCTCGAATTCCAAACCCGAACGGGACGGAGCTGAACGGGTGCTGCTTCCACCTGTCCTCCCCGCGGAGCCAGCGCTCTGGGCGGAAGGCGTGTGGCTCAGGAAAGTTGCTCTCCTCATAGGACACAGCGTAGTGGCAGAGGTGGAAAAGGGTCTGGAACAACAGGAAGAGCTGGACTGAACTAATGGCTTCAAACACTCAACCCTGCTATATCAGGTTTCTACACAGGACTATCTACTGTGAAAGAGAATGCTTTGGAGAGGGGGTGGGGCATGCTGTTGTCACTTTAACAATGCTGTTTGCAAGTCCAGGGGAATTTAAAACAATGCCATCGTACCCCTGAAGACTATTTAAAGTATCTAGGGTAAGGTTGGGGTGGGGTTGGAATGGGTTCCCTAGCCACTATGAATCATTAGTAATCTTTTAAGACCACACTTCACCAAGATCAGCCAGCTACCAGGAACCTGACAAGCATTTCTTATGATTTGCAATAAAAAGATACAAAAAAATAAAGTTTTACTGCAAATGTATACAGTCGCTTACTGACATAATCTAGATATGTAACAGGCCTATCCTTTGACACAAAAACTTCAAAAGTCCTGCACAAAACTGATGAGCTTATATCTTACGACTTACCTTCTTGGGGAACAGGTATCCCCCGACTACTATTTCATTATCGACAATGACCCGGGCATTACCTGGAACCACTGGATACATCCTAAAGAGCAAGGAAACAGCTTCAATATACATTGTATTTGCCCAGGCTGGGTCACAACAGCACCTTGTTGCTGTTTGAGGGGGAGGGGAGCCCTTCCTGAGATCTGCATACAGTGGAACATGTCTTAAACCAAGCCCTTACTGAGATCTGCATACAGTGGAACATGTCTTAAACCAAGCCCTTACTGAGATCTGCATACAGTGGAACATGTCTTAAACCAAGCCCTTACTGAGATCTGCATACAGTAGAACATGTCTTAAACCAAGCCCTTACTGAGATCTGCATACAGTGGAACACGTCTTAAACCAAGCCCTTACTGAGATCTGCATACAGTGGAACACGTCTTAAACCAAGCCCTTCCTGAGATCTGCATACAGTGGAACACGTCTTAAACCAAGCCCTTCCTGAGATCTGCATACAGTAGAACATGTCTTAAACCAAGCCCTTACTGAGATCTGCATACAGTGGAACACGTCTTAAACCAAGCCCTTCCTGAGATCTGCATACAGTGGAACATGTCTTAAACCAAGCCCTTACTGAGATCTGCATACAGTAGAACATGTCTTAAACCAAGCCCTTCCTGAGATCTGCATACAGTGGAACACGTCTTAAACCAAGCCCTTACTGAGATCTGCATACAGTGGAACACGTCTTAAACCAAGCCCTTACTGAGATCTGCATACAGTGGAACACGTCTTAAACCAAGCCCTTACTGAGATCTGCATACAGTGGAACATGTCTTAAACCAAGCCCTTACTGAGATCTGCATACAGTGGAACACGTCTTAAACCAAGCCCTTACTGAGATCTGCATACAGTAGAACATGTCTTAAACCAAGCCCTTACTGAGATCTGCATACAGTGGAACACGTCTTAAACCAAGCCCTTCCTGAGATCTGCATACAGTGGAACACGTCTTAAACCAAGCCCTTACTGAGATCTGCATACAGTGGAACATGTCTTAAACCAAGCCCTTACTGAGATCTGCATACAGTGGAACATGTCTTAAACCAAGCCCTTACTGAGATCTGCATACAGTGGAACACGTCTTAAACCAAGCCCTTACTGAGATCTGCATACAGTAGAACATGTCTTAAACCAAGCCCTCACTGAGATCTGCATACAGTAGAACATGTCTTAAACCAAGCCCTTACTGAGATCTGCATACAGTGGAACACGTCTTTAAACATCCCTTACGACGAGGTGCTTTAACCCTTTCCTGTGGATTCCTAGGACTCCTCATTAATAAGAACTACAAGACTCAGCTTGGTATACACATGGATTTATATCCCTGGAGCAGTTCCACACACAATCTTGCACCTCCTTCTGCATTGAGCTGATTAGAGATAGCAGCTAGCTGCATGGCCCACTAGGAAGGCAGTCTTGTAAAAATGAGTGACCTCAACAGTGGTCGTGTGGAGCTCATCACATCACTGAGAAACAGCTGCTCATCACTGCTGGAGCTCAGTGAAGGGAAGCGAGTTCTGTGGAGCCCTACCGTAGCGTTTCTTTAACTGTTGCTTTTAACCATGCCATCTTGGCAATGTCTTCTGCCGTTGGTATTTTGTCTCCCGGGCACACACTCTTCACTTCCTCGTAAAGCATCTCCTGAATCTCCGGTTCTCGAGCCAGGTGGTACAGAGCCCAGGAGATGGTGTTGGACGTCTGTAGGAGCGCAGTATTTAACAAATCAATTGCATACAGGCAGCATAATGTGTCTGGAGGATGTAGCTCACCGCTCCTGAACTGTTAGCCTTCATACAGGATGGAGGCGCTGTGTGGTTCATTCGAAACTAACTGAAATAACTGAAGCAGGAGCTGCAGCAGCCAAAACAGTGCTCAGGGAGTTACCCAGGACCTGGAACAGTGCACAGGGAGTTACCCGGGACCTGGAACAGTGCACAGGGAGTTACCCCAGGACCTGGGACAGTGTACCGGGAGTTACCCGGGACCTGGGACAGTGCACAGGGAGTTACCCGGGACCTGGAACAGTGCACAGGGAGTTACCCGGGACCTGGAACAGTGCACAGGGAGTTACCCAGGACCTGGGACAGTGCACAGGGAGTTACCCCAGGACCTGGAACAGTGCACAGGGAGTTACCCAGGACCTGGGACAGTGCACAGGGAGTTACCCGGGACCTGGAACAGTGCACAGGGAGTTACCCAGGACCTGGAACAGTGCACAGGGAGTTACCCGGGACCTGGGACAGTGCACAGGGAGTTACCCGGGACCTGGAACAGTGCACAGGGAGTTACCCAGGACCTGGAACAGTGCACAGGGAGTTACCCGGGACCTGGGACAGTGCACAGGGAGTTACCCGGGACCTGGGACAGTGCACAGGGAGTTACCCGGGACCTGGGACAGTGCACAGGGAGTTACCCGGGACCTGGGACAGTGCACAGGGAGTTACCCCAGGACCTGGGACAGTGCACAGGGAGTTACCCAGGACCTGGGACAGTGCACAGGGAGTTACCCGGGACCTGGAACAGTGCACAGGGAGTTACCCCAGGACCTGGAACAGTGCACAGGGAGTTACCCAGGACCTGGGACAGTGCACAGGGAGTTACCCCAGGACCTGGGACAGTGCACAGGGAGTTACCCGGGACCCGGGACAGTGCACAGGGAGTTACCCCAGGACCCGGGACAGTGCACGGGGCGTTACCCGGGACCCAGGACAGTGCACAGGGAGTTACCCGGGACCCGGGACAGTGCGCAGGGAGTTACCCAGGACCCAGTATGAGGAACCGTCTGCATGCACAGCTGTGTGTGGATGAAGAAGTTGGCTGTTAGACAGTGAAGGAACTGAACTTACCGTGTCTACCCCAGCCAGCAGCAACTCTGTGATGCTGCCCTGGATCTCTGTCACTGACATTTTGTCACTGGTCAGCAGGTGGGTTAGGTACTCCCCTTCCACCGGCTCACCCTTCTCTATCTTTCCATGGATTTCCTTCACCTTGCTGTCAATCAGCATCTTGGCTGGGTGCAGAAGGAAACAGGAAAATTGCATTTAACACAGGCATGTAATTGGGGTTTCGTGGCACAGCGGGTTAACTACCTTTGCATGTCTTTCTGTTTGGAGTCTGGGTTCGTGCTTGATCCAGCACTGAGAGCGTTCCTGTTCACACTGAGGAGGCTCAGAACAGGGCCAGACTCACCGATTCTGAAGAGATGATCCCAGACTACCACAAAGTGCTTCCAGAAGGGCAGGTAGGGCCAGACGGATTTGGGGAAGAGCACGACCACCGATGACAGGCGGAACATCTCGCCCACGGACTCAATGAACTTCTGAGTTTCTTCAGGGACGTGGTCATTAAGGCAGCCCATTCGGGTTTCAAACAGGACTGAGCAAATACCTTTCAGAAATAAAAAGAGTATCAGAAGAACAGTACCAGGGCCAGGGGGCACAGTGATGAGGCCAGGGCCAGGGGGCACAGTGATGAGGCCAGAGCCATGGGACACAGTGATGAGGCCAGAGCCAGGGGGCACAGTGATGAGGCCAGGGCCAGGGGGCACAGTGATGAGGCCAGAGCCATGGGACACAGTGATGAGGCCAGAGCCATGGGACACAGTGATGAGGCCAGAGCCAGGGGGCACAGTGATGAGGCCAGGGCCAGGGAGCACAGTGATGAGGCCAGGGCCAGGGGGCACAGTGATGAGGCCAGGGCCAGGGGGCACAGTGATGAGGCCAGGGCCAGGGGGCACAGTGATGAGGCCAGGGCCGGGGGGCACAGTGATGAGGCCAGAGCCATGGGACACAGTGATGAGGCCAGGGGGCACAATGATGAGGCAAGGCCAAGGGGCACAGTGATGAGGCCAGGGGGCACAATGATGAGGCCAGGGCCAGGGGGCACAGTGATGAGGCCAGGGCCAGGGGGCACAGTGATGAGGCCAGGGCCAGGGGGCACAGTGATGAGGCCAGGGGGCACAATGATGAGGCAAGGCCAAGGGGCACAGTGATGAGGCCAGGGGGCACAATGATGAGGCCAGGGCCAGGGGGCACAGTGATGAGGCCAGGGCCAGGGGGAAAATTGATGAGGCCAGGGGGTACAGTGATGAGGTGCAGACAGACCCAGGGCAGAGGGTCAGACACACTTCTCTACAGAGAGAGTGCACAGGGGGTGGAATGGCTGGCTGAGTCAAGAGTCGACACGATGAGTCAGCTGCTGGACGAGGACAAGCACTGGGGAATGTAACTGCCTCCTCTCCCTCTTACTGTTATTATCAGGTGATATATAATGACCCCAATTTAATACTCAAGCTTGCACAAGATTTATCAAGGCCTCCTCAAGAGTCTGCAGAATCCGGAAGTGCTATTCACGCAGCTCCCAAGTGCTCTGCAGTGTGTTTTCTCTGCACTTCATACAGTGTGCTATAGAAACTGCTGCTGCCACGCTGCTCAGATGCCAAGTTAACAACCCGGTTACTCTCGGACATCTGTTAACAGTTTACAGCTCTACTGCAGTCCTGGCTCTTTTCAGCTGTGTACAATCTCTCAGGATAACATTTAAACCTTACCCTATCTAGACAAAGCACAAAGGTCAGGAAATATTTGATCAACTCAGCAGCACAAAGGTACAATGTAATCTCCTCAAGGCCAGACTCAGTGTCGGGAACACACTAACCCGATATTCAGGGGTGGAGGGGACGGGGGATTAAGAATTTGAAGCTAATGTTTGAAGCAACAATGGTTAATATCTTGCTTTGGTTTATTTGAATGGTTTAATACCAGCCCAGTGCCAAGCTGGAACTAGTGCAAGGTGAGATCTGGTTTTATAGCCTGCTTTCCTGGTGCTGATCGTGAACTTGGCATTGAAGATGAAAACTCTGATTTAGAAAAATTCCAGCAAGGTCCAGTGTCTTGATTATAATACGTGTGAGAACTACCAAAGCAGCTTTTAGCATCTCATCATCAGTGAACTGTTATGCCTGCTCACTACTGGGACTACAATCTCTTCAATAATAATGAGCAGGGAGCACAAGGGCTGCCTAACAAATGCTGTGCCAATGTCAAGTTTAAATACCAGCTACGGTAATCTGTTCTTGTCCTGAAGGCAGCTGCCCTGAAAACTCAACTGGAATATCGAGCCACCAGTACAGACACATGTACAGAGCAAGAGATTAACAATAGACAAGTAACTGCAACAACAAGAAGAGATTTCCTGTAAAACAGACGTATACAGCAAGCAAAACAAACACAAAAACAACCTAGAATTGAGCTAAAGGGATGCCTGCCTGGAAAAAAATTTCAATTTGTATGTTTTTATTTATTTGATTTTACCTAGATTCTTATCAGGCCTACCCTTTAGCACAATATTTGTATGATTAGATTTTTTTTTTGAAATGGTAATGGAGGGCAGCTCCTGGTTACTAACAAAGCCACACCTGCTGCACTTTCGTACCTTCAAATGCAAACTTGTAGAGCTCCACGGCCATGTCATTGACCAGCAGCCCGCCCCCTTGCTCATCCCTGAGCCGCTGAATCCTCTGGGTGAAGTCCGTCACCACCTGGTTGATGGCAGGGGAGTAGTTGGATACATGCCTGGGCTGCAGCATCCTGGGGTTCAGTATACTGCGGATTCGCTGCCATTCAGGACCCATTCTGAAATCAAGGGCAATGCAGTGGACTGCTATAGAGTCTCTCATACCACCTCAAAGCATTCTGCATGTCACTTACAGCAGAAACAAGCACGCAGTATCAAATAATAATAATATCAATAAATACTAACAATAACAATCAGTTAATGAAAGAATGGAGAAAACGCTTTGAAACATGGCCCAGTGCCACTTTGACATTTGACTCTTGTTTTGTTCCCTTCCATGCAGAGTGACATGTTGGATCTGTCTGCTCAGGTTAGTATACTGAGCATCAAAAGAAACTGATCACTTACATTTGAGCATCAAAAGAAACTGATCACTTACATTTGAGCATCAAAAGAAACTGATCACTTACATTTGAGCATCAAAAGAAACGTATCACTTACATTTGAGCATCAAAAGAAACGTATCACTTACATTTGAGCATCAAAAGAAACTGATCACTTACATTTGAGCATCAAAAGAAACTGATCATTTACATTTGAGCATCAAAAGAAACTGATCACTTACATTTGAGCATCAAAAGAAACTGATCATTTACATTTGAGCATCAAAAGAAACGTATCACTTATATTTGAGTATCAAAAGAAACTTATCACTTATATTTGGATAAAATTCGCTAGATGTGGTTGAAAAATGTGCAGCAGGTGTAGTGAATTTTTATTGTGCTGATTAACAACTAA